>NW_023645841.1:5000-10000 GCF_015228065.2 Penaeus monodon
GTCCCAAGCCCGGATAAATAGAGAGAATGATTACCTAAAAGGTACCACCGGCACTCTCCGTGGAAAGGAACTGGGGACCCTACCACGTACTCACTCCAAGAGCATCACAACATGAAAACTGCAATTCAATATCATGCTGTGACCACGGCGGCTCAGACATGAACCTACCGTTAAAAGAAGAATATGACTTTATAGAAGTTAGGGATGATTCGTTTACGAATGATAAAAAATTTATTTTCTGATTTCTTGTAACATTTTTTTTTTCTGTTTCTTGAGCTATTTATGTAATAATAATGAAAGCCTTTCTATTCTCTCAAATGTATATTTGAAAAAAAAAGTTAAATTCAGATTACCTTCATAATTTTAGATTTTCAGTAAAACAAATAAATATTAAAATGATAGCATCTTTCTTTTCCTGAGTAACTCATGATACTCATGTCTTGCCGTAGCATGAGCTGTTTATGAAATATTAGTAAAATCAAGTAATTTGTGTTCTTTTAAATTACTTTTTAAAAGAATATATTCAAATTAGCTTTGTAATTTTGGTTACCTTTCAGTAAAATAAAGAAATATTTAAATGCTAATGGCAATGATAATAATAAGATATAAGAGTATACAAATGGATTTCATCAACATTCCATAAGTAAGATTTCATTTTTACTTTCTTCATCAAAGAATCTTATTCTATTTTCCATAATCTTGAAGTAAGGTGATGCTAGTTGTGCTTAAATGTTTTTGTAAGCTTTATTGTTACTAAAATAAAATGGTCATCTTGATGAAAACTGTATGCAAATTATTTATCATGATATCACTTATTATCTATATTGTTCAATCTGTTCATATGCCTTTATATATATATATATATATATATTATATATATATATATATATATATATATATATATATATATATGCATGTAGGTATGTATATACGCACACACACACACACACACACACACACACACACACACACACACACACACACACACACACACACACACACACACACACACACACACACACACACACCTATACTTGTATATGTATGTGTATATATATATGTACACACACACACACACACACACACACCACACACATATATATATATATATATATATATATATATTATATATATATATATGTATTATAATATATATATATATAGATATATATATATATATATATATATATATAACCCAGATATTATATATACACATATCTATATATATATTTACATATATAAATGTAAATATGTAAATGTGTATATGTATATACACAAGGTGTATCTGCTGAAGGTGATGTGAAGCGATGGTGCTTGCATGCCACCGCTGGCTAGCCTAGTGCGAAAAAGGGTGCAGCATAAGCTTCCCCTGCCAGTTCATAGCCTCTCTCTCATCGAGATTTCTGCTGTGCTTCTCATGGCCACCCCTGGAACTGAGTACCTGCTGTCCCAGGCTAAACTGTGGGGGATCTCGGAACAGCAGGAGGAATCTCTTCCCCTAGATAAAAAAAAAGAAAAAAAAATCTCGCTGGCAACTTGATATGTAAATGGATATGCTATGGGGAGGGTTGTTGACTCTCTAACCCAGCAATTGAGGCGGGATGTGGATCCCGTTGGGAGGGCGAATGCTGTGGTGCAGGATGGTAATGGGAGTTACTCGTTCTACCTGTGCTCTGGCACCTGCCAACCCAGTGTGAGCCTGGCAAAGCCCCCAGGAACCCCACAGGCAGACATTGGGACCCACAGCCTGCCACCCCACTTTATATGGAGTGGCACCAGCGGAGGATAGCAAAGGTGGCATCCACCCAGAGCGACAGCCCGAGGTTTAATCTGAAGCAGTTGGGAGTTGAGGTGGCTGCCCTCTCCAAGGTGAGAAGCCCTGGCAGAGGTACGATCAGTATGGGTGGGTACACCTGCTACTGGTTGGACTAGGGTGATGGTCACCATCTGCAGGGAGTAGCTATAGCAATCTCTAGTGGCCTTCAACCCTCGGTAGTAAAGGTAACACCAGTTGACAAGTGTATCATAGCACTAAGGCTGAAGCATGCTTTTGGCTTGTGTCTCTTATTGCTGTGTATAGCACCGTTAGCAACTTTATGTGAAAGATGCATTCTATGCCAAACACACATGTGTGGCAGATGGTTGTCCCCGGCAAGATATTCACATTGTTTTGGGTGACTTCAGTGTGGTATCTGGCAGTGATTGAGTGGCTACGAGATGTCTGTCAGTTCCCATGGCTCGGGAGCTGATCCCAGCAACGAGAACAGCCTATTTCTCTGTAATTTGCTAGGTTCCAGAGATTGAGGATTTCTGGCTCCTGGTATCAACACTCCAACCTGCATCACTGGACATGGTATAACGATACAGATAATGTGGCCAAGGAGATCGACCAGATTCTTGTCAGTACTCATTGGAGGATCCTCCAAAATTGCAGGGTTTACTGGAGTTGCGGCTGGTTGTGGCTACCGTATGGGCCCACTTCAAAATTCCTTGTCCCTCCAGTGGCCACTCTAGGGGGAGGAGTGTGCCAGGAAGTTCACCACCTAGTTGCTTTGTGAGAGTTTTTCAAGCGCAAAGCACTCAAAGCAGCAAAGCACTCAAAGTACTTGAGTCCAATGGCAAACGCCCAAGTGGAAGAAAAAAAAATCCCATTGGAGGCCACAGAAGCATGTCTCATGGTTCAGCTGAATGGCAATCAGGACTTGCAATATTCCTTGGTGCATAGGACTTGGACACTGCTGAGAAGGGACAAGGAACAGTTCATCAGGAACCCTGCTGAGGAGGTTGAAGGCCATTTCTTGGTAAATGACCTTCACCCTGCCTACCAAGCCCTGAGAAAACCAAACTCTGAGGCTCTGACTGCCTGCAGCCCTGTGGATGGACAGATCATCTCAGATCATGATGGGGTTCGTGAATGCTGGGTTTGTGTATTTTGAGCAGAATGCAAGTGTATCACAATACCTGTGCTGGACCACCCATCAGCAAGGAACCTTCTACCCTAACTGAGGTTAGGATGGCAATTACAAAGCTGAAGGGTGGGAAATCTGCAGGCATACATGATATCCCTGCTGAAACGCGAAAAGCTTGGAGTGGCAGTCTGGTTTCATTCCTCCTGACCTGTGAGGGGTATAGTCATCCTTTTCTGCAAGGGGACTGTAGCAACTACTATAACATGACACTGCTCAGTATAAAGGCAAGATTTTCACCCATATTCTTCTGAAATCGATCCATGACCACCTACTAAGGCACCAGAGACCAGAGCAGTCTGGATTCATTCTTGTCAAGTACACAATAGACTGTATCTTAAATCTGAGTTATTGTGGAATGCAGTTGTGAGTTCAGTTGTAGGCTGCTTGCAGACTACACCGACCTCAAAAAGGCGTTTGATCAGTGCATCAAGAATCGCTATAGGAGATCTAAGATTTAAGGGAATTCCAACACGGATTATTGGCCTAACAGCAAGCCTATATATACTGGTACTGAAAGTACTGTAAAGTGTGGTGGGGGCCTGTCGAAATTATACCTTTTAATTCAGGGATGAGGCAAGGCTGTGTCCTTGTACAAACAGTTTTCAACACCTGCATGGACTGGATAATGGGCAAAACTACTAACCAAATTCAGTGTGGAGCAACACTGGGCAATATCAAGGTCACTGACCTTGATTTTGCCAACGATGCTGCTATCCTAACTGAGTCTCAGGAATCACTGCATTTAGCAATGACGGGAAGCCCTTGGGTCTAGAGGTCTCCTGGACTAAGACCAAAATTCAGGACTTTGGAAGCCTATTAGGGGAACCCATTCAATCGATATATGCTTGGGGTGAGGACGATGAAATCACAAAGAGCTTTGCATACGTTGGTAGAGTTGTCCATGTCTCTGGGCTGTCAGACCTAAAAGTCAATAAATGGATTGGCCTGGCAGCAGGAGCCATGAGCTCGCTACGTATGCAGAAGGACTAAGCTACGTGTCTTCAAGATGTTGATATTGCCAGTTTTTCTTTATGGAAACAAAACCTGGACGCTTTCTAGTACCTTGGAGTCTCGTCTTGATGCCTTTTGTAACAAGTCCCTACACTGGATCATGGGGTATAGTTGGCAGGACCATATGTCCACCCAACGGCTACATCGTGAGGCTGACATGGGGCCTGTTATTTGCATAATCCAGGACTGCCAACTCAGGCTATATGGGCACTAGATCGTTTCCCTGTGGATTATCCTGCCTATCAGATTGTCTCTTTGCGAGACAATCTGGGCAGAGGCCAGTGCGACGACCTAGGGAGATCATGGCTTGGAGAATTCGACCAGTCCTGTCGCGAGGACTAGAGATGGATCGAGGGCCTCCCTGAAGACTTGCCATGAGGGACCCCCCTGGCTGGAAGCAAGGATGGATGTGGCCATGCGCCCCGTCGGCGTTAGCCCCGATGATAATGATGAAATATATATATATATATATATATGTATATATATATATATATAATATATATATATATATTCATATATATATATGTGTGTATATATATCCATATATTTATGTATATATTTATATATAAAAGTAATAAACATATATAGAAATATAAATAAACAAACATATATTAATCTATTTATCTATCTGTATATACATATATATACATATATAAATATATATATTAAAATTCATATATATATATACACACATACACCATACACACACACACACACACACACACACACACACACACACACACACACACACACACACACACACACACACACACACACACACACACACACACAAAACACACACATAATAAATTTATTTTTGCGTTGTGGGTTTTTCTGCCATATATATAAATATATATATTATATATATATATATATATATATATATATATATATATATATATATATATATATATATATATGAGAGACCTCGTACCCCCAAATGTTCACTCATTTATCATTCCATAATTGTTTTCAGTGTTTTAAACATATCGTGATCCCCCTTTGAATTAATTCGAAGTA
>NW_023645841.1:15000-17500 GCF_015228065.2 Penaeus monodon
GCTGTGAGCTAAACACCATAGGCAAAAACGGTAAGGTATATTATGACTATCTCTGGTGTACTAGTGACCCTATACCCATACACACCTTCGATACCATTTTACAAATATGATGAATTCATTAAAGGAATTGTCTGCTGGTATGAAGACTACTTCTACTAGCCTTGATCATTTTAGTAAAACTCTCTGTTAGCAGTATCATTACTCAACTACAACCTAAAAGCCCTGCCTAGCAGGTATCCTTCTCTCCAGAAGTAGACGTACACAATAATGAACAGAGATTCTAAGACAATTTTTTTTATGAAAACTCATACGATCTACAGTAAGTCATCTACAACACTCGGGGAAAACCCATACTTAGGAATCGATTTTTTTAGTAAAAAAAAAAAAAATCAATGAGATAATAACTCGAAAATGGAGATTTTTTTTTATCTATGGGCCTAATCAACTGACTCTAGACTTTCATGAGTCAACAAATGATGCGAGGACTCTTCTACCATTATTCATTTGCAGGTACCTCTTCATTTAAATTCCAAAAACGAAATTGACTATCAGTGCCAACTCTTAGATGAGGCTGATGCACCACTGAAGAACTCGTTGCAGCCATAAAGACTAGCAAATCCATGCATCTTGTTTACTACCTGGAAATAAACAACAGTTATTCCCATTCCAAAATCAGGACAGCCTGATGAATATAAACCAATTTCTCTGGCATCCAGTCTGTCTACGACATGTATAAGAATTTTCTTTATTCGTTTACCTGATCTATCATCTGTCTTTGGCTTCCAAAAAGGGAAGGGAACATAAATGTATTTAGCACAGAACCTAAATGAAAGTAATGCAAGCTTTCGTACTTAATAGATTATAAGGAAGCATTCGACAGAGTCTCCCTGCTGTAATCCTCCATGAATTAACTCTGGAGTTCAAGCCAAGCTTCTACTATGGATATGGGATTAACATTTTCTTCAGGTAATTGATAGGGGGGGTATGTTCTTCAGAGGTTCAGCAAAAATGTACTTCCCTTGGTTTCGTAATCAACCCAATCAAAACTAAGTATATTTCCAGACATTGTAAACTATCTTACATTTCAAGTTTAGGTGGTTAGAACTGACACCTATAAATATCTTGGTGTTATGGTGAATGCTCTCCGCCTCATGTCCCATAACTCTCACTTTACATTAAGGAATGTTGCCTTGAGATTTTGAGACCACTGCAGTACATAAGCAATAGATATGTAGGTGTCTCACCAAAAGTCCCCAGATTTATGTATATTTCCCTTGTTAGGTCCATGAAAGACTATGCAAGCCGAAATCCTATTATATCGCCACGAGTGCCTTGAAGTTTTACAGATCAAGACCATGAGAATTATACTTGGAATCAAACTCCTGCAGCTTCTACCCAGACGAATTTCCACTATTTTATCAGAGATAAATGAAGGATTTAGGCATGACCGGTCTCGATATTCCCATCTAATTGAGTCCAATGGAAAACCAAAACTGCTCGTACTATTCTATTCTTCTATATATGAAACAGAAACAATACTTACTGCCCTTGGGGGAGAACTAATTTTTATGCTCATATTGACAAATTACCAGGCTTCAAGAACAGAACTAAAAGATCATTACTAGAAATAAATAGATGATATTCTCTATCCCCTCATGGTACATCTCCACTTGCAATCTACGTGACACCTCCACTGATCGTCAAGAGCAGCAGGAATTGATGTACTAAATGCTGATATAGATCTTGAAGAAAGTGTTTGTATTACCAATAGGGCAAGCGCAATTGATGCTGTGTCAGTAGCCATATGCCATGCCATTAAGAAATGTAGTGAACAGCGACACTGGTTGTCTTTACTGACAGCTAGGGTGCACTTCATACTCACTGTATTTAACCCAGAAAACATGGCAACTAGAAATACCCTTCACCAACTTTCTAGACTATCAGAATAGAGGTATTCAAGTGTCACTATACTGGATACTCTCTCATACAGGAATATCATGCTGTGGCAGGGTTGAACAATTAGCCAAATTAGGACTTTCCATGAGAACCATATGGATATCTCTCAATCAAATGAAAAAAAGTGTTATCAGCTGTCTTCGAGATACGAGGGTCAGGTATGGTCCACTGAAAATATTAAAGTATTTTAGGGCATTAGATATAAACAGACCCTATAAAATCTTTAATGGACTGGCTCGGAGACAGTAGGTTACATTGAATAGGCTATGGATACATATCAGCAAACCACACAGTATGTACAAAATGCAGTTTTGGAGGCAAAGCCAGTTTCATATCACCACTATAAATTGTGTAAGGCGCCCAAGTCGCATAATCTTACCCATCACTTTGTTGCACGAGATCGCATGCTATCGATCAAGTAGCACTGTCTACAGATTAGCACTTATTGATTATATTAATTTTATTGTAAACAATGGTTAGTGATATAAAAGAATTTTTATCAACCAGATGATATTTTAATAATGCAGTGATAATGGCCAGCCCT
>NW_023645841.1:25000-36121 GCF_015228065.2 Penaeus monodon
AACAGCTAGACTCAAGCTATCAGTCACCTGTTTATAAATAGTCTGTTAAGGGATTGATTCAAATTGTTGAAAAGATGCCATGGCTGCTTCTATCTGTGGGGAGAAAATTATACTACGAGTTATGCCAAACAAGCTAAAAGATAGGTAACATTAACATCACTAATATATTCAACAAAAGTTTCACTGGCAAATGAAAGCTCATCTAAGTATGTAACGTGTTTTTAACATTTGCAAATATGGAATCAATGAAACAATGGAATGTTGAACCTGAATTTTTAAAACCAAAAGGCATATACAGTCTTAGGGTTATCTTCTTTGCGAACTGAATTTGCATATATGCACAATGTATGTCAATTTTGGAAAATATTGCCTTATTCTTAACCCTTTCATTGTACGGATGCACACCTTGTTACACCATAATATCAAGAGCGCCCCTCGACGTTCGTAGTATAATTCCTTTATAAAACCTAAAATATTTACTGGGTTGTAACATGGCTCCTGCTGTAGTGAACTTCAGTCTGAAGTTCAAAGCTGCTACAAATGTTATTTAGAAACCAAAGAAATTGCGTATCACATAAGGAATGCATACGATTTCAGAACATATTAGTGCAAGAATAAGTGATATGGTAAGAGAAGGTAGGTAGGCATGGGATTTGTAAAGGAGTTACATTATTCAGTGCATGGTAATCGCCACATTATTCAATGCACTTTTTCCTTCTTAAGAATAGGTGAAGAGTAAATGGCCAAGGGGAATTGCTGAATAATCCTAGCGTTAATAAAAAAAACTGAAAATCGCCTAGTCACGAATGTCTGGTTTACTTTGATTTCTTTCTCGTACTGTAGATGCCATTGGTATGTGTATTTTGTAAAATATATTACCTCTTTTATGTTTAACAGACAAATATTTGTTTATTTGCATAGTTATGTTGTCAAAACTACCTGTAATTCCTCAGCCCATTGTAAATAAGTACTCTCAGAAATCGAATATAATAAGACACTAGAACAGGATTAATATTTAAACCTTAATATTATACAGTATCCTCTCTTGTCTTGTCTTCCGCTGACGATAAACCTTAACGGACTCTGGCTACTCTGAAATCAGCACGGCTTTTATGGATTAAATACTATGGTAGAAATACTGTTTGGCCAAGAGACCTCATCCAGGGCTTAAGGGACTCATACCGCCGTCAACCGAGATAGACGGTTTAGCCACGTCAATATGATAACAACAAACGCGCTAGTGGTAAGCAACAATAATAAGACAACAAATTGGTGACCAATACACAGCTGTGCAATGATCTGTTAATTGTCACCCTTTAGTGATTTTCAGGATGCCCAACGAGGAAACCAAAAGCGATGCTGCTACCTCTAACAACACCAAAAGAAGATGACATTACATCTATCAACGCATTCCGAGCACCGACGTTCTGCAATCATGACACATTTGGTTCACCATCCTCGAGTGTTGTTTTAAAGCATCAACAAAAGTGTAAGTGTAGTCAAGCAACATCTCTCCTTTCTTCAGATGTTTTGGCGCAAGTTCAACGTCATACGGAGTGCTGAAGATTGCATTGCTGTCAAGACGTGAATCTTCCATTAATACCAGACTTCAGGAACTTCTCAGCAAGGAAGAACTCGGCAACGAAAAACTTTCTGATTTATTATGCCGAATGAGAAGCTCTTTGTTGACTTATATGGGAGTTTTGACAAGATGATCTTTCTACAGATTTTCTTCCTTCACTTCACATATTCAACAAGGATTATTCACAGTAAAAGGGAAGCTCACCATCGATGAACTCGCTAAATTAGCAGATAAGTTTATGGTGTCGCTTCCTCTTCTTGTTCTGTGGCTGAAGTAGCCTCTACATCTCAAACAGAGCAGTTTGGGAGAACTTGTTGCAAATCTCACTATCCAGGTTAATGTTCTCCAAAATCAAGCATAACTTCTGTCTCGTCGCCTCTCTACCACAATAAGCCACACTACAGGTCAAGAAGTCGGTCCAGAGGAAGAGAGTGACATGTACTTCTATCACAGCAAATACAAGGAAGCAGCAAAGAAGTGTCTTCAGCCCTGCAACTTCAATAAACCTTTAAACAGCAAAGGCGAGCATTAGAGGCGCATAATGTCGCCACACTACTTCCATGCTTCTTTATGTGTAGGACCCACTCTCCAACATCAAGTTTCTAGTCAACACTGGCGCCGAGGTTAGCATTTTGCCTGCAACGGCAAGTCACAAAATACTCCCTCCGATCATGAACTTGTATGTAGCCAATAGGTCTACAGTCCCCGTATATAAATGGAGAACTCTTACACTCGACCTCAAGTTTCAGCGCACATTTCAGTGGACTTTTCTATGCAGCAGCTGTGTCTCAAGCCATACTTTGTGCCATTTTTTGAGAAACCTCAATCTCCTAGATGACACTAAAAAATTTGGGGACCTAGTAGATCTCCACAATCGATG
The DNA here is from genome assembly GCF_015228065.2 of Penaeus monodon. Lineage (NCBI taxonomy): Eukaryota > Metazoa > Arthropoda > Malacostraca > Decapoda > Penaeidae > Penaeus > Penaeus monodon. Next base: position 27,463 of record NW_023645841.1, read on the forward strand.
TCAACAACCCATTTGCATCACTGATGAAGTCCTTTTTTTCACCTTTCCTATAAAGCATTCCATTACTCATCACATAGAAACAATGGTGGATCAGCTACACATGCTAAGTCTCGTTGATTACCTCGCTTTGTAAAGAAGAGTTCGACTCCTTAATACATCTGAGAACTATCCATGCCAGTTCCAGCAACTGGTCACCTGCACTGCATTTCGTTTCTAAGGAGAATGGAGTACTAAAACACTGCAGTGACTATAAACCTCTCAATGCTCAGACGCTGATGGATCGTTACCCAATACCCAACATTCAAGAATTTACTTCCCAACTTTTTGGATGTTCTAACGTCTCCAAAACTGATCTAGTTAAAGTATTCCCCTAAATACCAGTCCACCCTTCAGACACCCTGTTTGTTTTGTATGAATATGTGCCTTTTGGACTGAAGAATGATGCACAAATATGTCAGCATTTCATTGATGAAGTTTACGAGGACTACCATTTGCCTATATTGATGATTTACTCATTGCCAATAAGGACACTGCTGAATCTACAGCAAGTCTTCAAACGTCTGCATGATTACGGCATCCAAAATAATGTAGCCAAGAGTGTGTATGGAGTTTCGTCTGTTGGTTTTCTCGGCCACATAGTTTCTGCAGCAGGTATCACTCCACTTCCTGCCAAATGTGAGGCCATTCAACAGTTTCCTAAGCAACTACACAGCGCCAGCTGAGGAAATTTATAGGGATGATTAACTACTACAACAGATTCATTCGAAGTGTTCTCTATCTCTCCAACCTCTGTATTCCATGGTGAAATACTATGCAGTTCCACTTAATATATACATATGTACATATTTATATAATATACATATGTATATATATGTATATATATGTTTACATGTATATATATATAAGCATATATATGTATAATCTATACATATATGTATATGTATAAATATATGTATATATAGATATATCCATGTTATATATATTATACATATTTATATATGTGTATATATACATACATTCATATATATATATATATATATATATATATATATATATATATATCTATATATATATATATATGTGTGTGTGTGTGTGTGTGTGTGTGTGTGTGTGTTGTGTGTGTGTGTTTGTATATATATGTATATATTTATACATATGTATATGTATTATAAGGCAGCGGTGGCCTAGTGGTTAGAGCATCGGAATCAAGACTGGCATAACGGCAATCTGAGTTCAAGGGTTCGAGTCACCGGCCTTCCCTTGGGCAAGGAACTTCACCTCGATTGCCTACCTAGCCACTGGGTGGCCAAGCCAGCCCAAGTCAGTGCTGGTCCCAAGCCCGGATAAAATAGAGAGAATGATTACCTAAAAGGTAACACCGGCACTCTCCGTGGAAAGGAACTGGGGACCCTACCACGTACTCACTCCAATATCATCACAACATGAAAACTACAATTAAGTATCATGCTGTGACCACGGCGGCTCAACATGAACCTACCTACCTAAAAAAATATATATGTATATATGCATATATATATATATATATATATATATATATATATATATATATATATATATATATATATATATATATATATATATATATAATATATAATATATAAAACACATACACAACACACACACACACACACACACACACACACACACACACACACACACACACACACACACACACACACACACACACACACACACATCTTTATCTCTGTGCGAAACATGTGTTAACATGAAAAGGATGACCTGGGCAAACATGACGCAACTGGCTGTGAGCGGAGGAGCGGAGGAACAAGCCAAGAGAGAGGCAGTTGGGTGCTGCTCCTGTGAAGACCTCGTGTGTGCCCTTGTGACCTGATATATTTTGTGTTGCCCTGTTATAAGCTGTATCGTGCAGTGTGACATGCTGGTTTCCCCCCTGTATTGTGCCTATAGAAAGTGTACGGGTAAATAACTTGTGTAAATAAAGGAAAGACTGTCATTTTGTGTTTATTTTGTGCCCTGCCTCGCCACGTGGTGTTCCCACTCGTGGTGTTCTGGGACACTGTGGTGCTCGGTGCCTCTTGGATTGATTGATTGATTATTTAAAATTATCTGCCGCGTCAACAGCTAAGGTCATTAGCGGCGAATACCTTGTTAAATAGAAATATTAAAATGTTTAAAACTTTAAAAATCTATCAATAAATATCTTACAAATAACAATAAACAGATTAAAAATCAAAGCATAAATACTATGCTCTAAGTGCATAAAATCATTGCATAAACATTATGCATAATTAAATTTTATTGAAAATATTAGTCTCCCTAAGGAAACTAATAAGACCCTCTATGTCACAATCCTCCCCAATACATTTTCAGTGTATATGGGGGAGACAAGTACATACGTCTTTGGTCTGAGAATGTTGCACATCTTTCCACTACATGTGCGATCGTTAATGGCTCTTGGCATCCTTCACAAAGTGCTTCACTTTTAGCCATCATCGGCCCATGAGTCAGTCTTGTGTGCCCGATTCTTAGTCTTGTTAATGCAACTTCCACTTTTCGGTTAGGGTGGATGCTAGTCACCCAACTGCCAAGGTCATCTCTAATCTCTCGCAGTTTGTTTCTGGAGGTATGCCTCCATGTTTCCCTTTCCCAATTTATTACGAAGACAACTCCTTATGCGGGGTTTTCAGGTCGGGTTGTGGGAGAGGAAAACGAGCATCAAAAGGGCCCGGGACGGCAGCTGCCTTGCCTTTGATCAGCTCGCTCATTCCCACTGATACCAACATGTGCTGGCCCCCAACACAGAGTTATCTTTTTACGTGTTGACATCAGTGCAAGCCAATCTTGAACCTCCTTAGCTTGGATGTGATGAGTTTAAGCTCTTGATTGCTTGCAAGGCACTACGAGAGTCACAAATATATCACAATAGAAGGGTTGTAAGATCTCTAGCATCAAAAACTGCTGCAAGGTGGCATGTAACTCGCGGGTAAAGATCGAGGCTGCTAGAAAAAGACTCCCAGATGCAGTTTTCCCTTCTACTCACTGCTGCAACCCCACCCTTTTTCAGATTCGAACCATCTGTAATATTGCCTCTGATCCTTGGTACTTATGCTGAAGAAATATCTCTGCTTCTGCTTCTGATCTCCCCCCTTTCCCAATTCCGCCCAAAAATCCAGCTCGACTTGATTAGTCCAAGGGGGAATTGGGGAATTCAAACAGCCAGAACCTTAGTGAGACTCAAATTAAGATCTTCCACAAGATTCCTTATTCTCCTACCATAGGATCGCTATCCTAAAGGGGGTTGAAAACCAATCTGGATGTAGGAGATCCCAGAATCCTTTGTAGTCTCGTGTAGTAAATCAGGTTCATGTAGTCCCAGTGTAATGAAAGAGGTGGTTCTCCACTCTCAGCATACAGGGATTCCACAGGTGAAGACCTGAAAGCCCCAGTACAGATTCTGAGAGCTCATTATGAACCGAGTCCAATGTCCGGAGAACAGTGGGAGTTGCAGAAGAGTACACCTCACAGCATAATCAAGCTTACTACGAATAAGTGCTCGGTAAAGCCATAGAAGCGTTGTGCGGTCTGCACCCCAAGAAAGATGTGAAAGAACCCGCAAAATACTAAGCGCTTTTGTACTTCACCTCTTGGACAAATTGCAGTGGGTTTGCTCCTATATAGAGGGAAGGGTGGAATTTTCCTCGTTTGTGGAAATGTATAGCCATGGTCTTGCTTGGAGAAAATTTGAACCAATGATATTTTGGGCCCACTGGTACAACCTGATTATTGCAGCCTGCATGTGTCCTTGCACATCCTGTAAGCTTCCTCCTGAGCAGTACAGTGTAAAGTCATCCACATACAGATTACATGAGACAGAACTTGGAACAACTTTTACAATGTCATTTATAGCAATGGCAAACAGGGTCACACTTAAGACACTCCCTTGTGGGACCCCTTCCAGCTGGTCTTCCAGGTTAGAAAAAAACTGTTTCCCACCCAAAACTCTAAATTTCCTGTTAGCAAGGAAGCTTTGTATGAAGGTAGGTAATGCTCCTCTTAAACCAATGTCATACAGCTTCATGAGTATGCCATGCTTCCAAGTAGTATCGTAAGCCTTTTCAAGGTCAAAGAAGACTGCTAACATGTGACATCGCTGTGCGAAGGAATTCTGTATAGCAGTTTCCATCCTCACAAGTGCATCTGTGGTCGATCTCAATTTTCTAAACCCATATTGATATGGGTAAACCCACGTTTTCTTTCTCTAGCAGCCATCAACCTGAAGTTTACCATTTTCTCCATCAGCTTGCAGATGCAGCTGGTGAGAGAAATTGGTCTGTAATTTCCCTGGTGCGGAAGCATCTTTGCCAGGTTTAGGAACAGGAATGATTATAGCCTCTTTCCATGTGGATGGCACTGTGCCCTCCCTATAGATCCTTTTGAATAAGTCCAACAGGAATTCGGGAACTCTCCGGTAAGTGAGATATCATTTGATATGGAATATCCACTTCCTGGGGCAGTCTTACGGCAGAGCGCAAAGCAGGTCCATCTCCTTGCGCAAAAATGGAAGTTGTAGGGAAGTTCTGCTGCATTCCTACTGAAGAACGACACTGGGTTTTGTTCCTGTTCAGAAACGAAGAATGGGAGAATCGAGCAGTGTAAGATGCTCCAGAGGGGGATCTCTGCCATGGATTTAGCTATCTCATTAGCAATATCTTTTTTGTCTGTGATGATTATGCCATCTATCTTCAGAGCAGGTTGTGATATGGATGTGCTCTTTCCACACAATCTTACGCACCTTGTCCCACACCCATGCTAAGGGGTCCAGAGTTAATTGAGGAGACATACTGTCTCCACGACGTCGTCTAGCCTCCTTTAGCACTCGCCTGGCCTTAGCTCGGGTTTTTTTGTAACTGATCAAGGTTACAATGCTGGGGCGTCGTTTCAACTGCCTTAATGCAGTTTTCCTTGCTCTGACAGTTTGTTGGCATTCATCAGCCCACCATGGTACTGGAGGTCGACGGTACTGTCCGTATTTTTGGGAATGAGCTTCTGCTGCAAGGTGAATTCGTGATGTGAAGTGATTAACAGCATCTTGAACACACTGGAAATCATCCACAGATCCTTGCAATATGCAGTTGATCTAAAAGATTCCAGTCTGCATGTTCAAGTCGCCATCTCTGCACTCCATTTACTAGAATACCATTCAGCTCCTTCAAAAATTTTTTGGAAAATGTCGCTTCCATGTAAGTCTTCCATGACCCGCCCCAAATGAAGTTCAACTGTGAATCAGGTGAACCTATTGATAGTTATATTGGAGAATGTCCCCGTTTGAACTTGGAAATGTGTGGGAGTGTCATGTTCAGTAAAACTGCATCTACTCTTAAGAACAAGGACTCCCAAAGGGCCCCTTTCCCCGAGGGGTTTCACAAAGTGTCCTCCCCAGAGGTGATGCCGACCATTGAAATCTCCCAAGAGTAGAAAAAGGATGTGGCAACTGCCCCAAGTAGATCTTCCAAATCATTTATGTTGGGGATTATGTTGAGGAAGGTAGATGGATGGCAACAGTGTAAGGTCGTGTCAAGCCTATTCTCACAGCCCTTCACCTGCAGTGTTGTCTGCAGTTGGATGGCCTGGAAGGGAATATCATGACGTACCATTTCTGCTATCCTCCATGAGGTCCATTGTCAAAGGTTCCATAATGGGCTTTAAACTTGGAATCCTCTCAGGGAAAAAGGGGCGATTTTTTCCCGGTCATAATCTCTTGTAGGCATACACAAACTGGGTTCCATGAAGCTATCAGAGTTGCAGTTCTTCCCATTTTGCATGAATTCCCTGACAGTTAAATTGGATTAGGGTATCCAGTTCTTTAGATTATTTCTTCATAAGGTGTTTGGCAGTACCTGTGGTCAAGGTTTGCCTCACAACCTTTAGGCTGTCCCTTTCCAGGGTCCTGGGAGTACCTTTTTAATGGTTTTTTTCCTGTGGAACTAGTTTCCACAGGTTTCCCTTGGACAGGTTCAGGATTTCTTTGCCTAGGCAAAGGACGGGCCTGAGCCTTTGCTTCAGGGGCATTCTGTCTAGCAGCGGAGGCCCCTGTCGATGTTGTTGCAGCTGGAGTCTTTGGACAGGTTCAGGATTCCTTTGCCTGGGGAAAGGGCGTGCCTGAGCCTTTACTTCAGGAGCATTCTGCCAAGCAGCAGATGCTCCTGTGGATGTGGCGGCAGCTGGAGCTGTCACCGTTGAGGCCTCTGGAGCCTTGCCTGATGGCTCAAAGACCTTACTTTGGGAGGAGGAGTCTCCTCAATAGACTCCTCACTCCCACTCCGTTTCTGGTGGAACAATCACCAGAGGCAAATGTCAGCAATTTGGGACTGAGGTTTAGAGGAAGTGGCAGAGTGTGTGCTGTAAAAGCATTGGAGGGCAAGGGTTGGTGGGAAGGAGGATGGGCTAGAAAAACCCAGCAAAGGACCCACTGGCTGTGCAAACAGCACACGGGACGTCGCTTTGCCTCTGGAAAACTAACTTTCTCTTTGCTCCTTATTACCAATATTCCTTTTCAAATTTGTACCTTTTACATTGCTTGAAGAAGCTTCATGAGCTTCTTTGCAGTGGTAACAGCATATTGGACCTGGCAGTTGTCATCTCCTTGATGACCTGTTGTACCACACTTTACACATACTCTTGGTTGTCCATTTTCTTTAAAACGGCAAGAGTTGGCTCCATGCCCATAACCTTGGCAGTGGAAGCACCGCATAGGGTTGGGCACATATGGCTTTACCTTGAGGTGGTACCATGCTAACTTAACCGATTCTGGAAGAATAATGTGTAAAAGTTAGAAGAAGAGCTGGTGTCGACTGTTCCAAACCCTCAACTTTCTTCCTAAACGTTTTACTGCCACTACATTAAAAATTCTCTAGTTTCCCCTAACAGTTTCTCCTCAGAATACCTCATCAGGTTCGGGAAAAGACAATTCCCTTACACTGATTGAGGGTTTTGTGAGGAGAGCATGAAACTTGAGCCCCAGGAAATTGCATATCGCACGCAGACGGTCACTCTCGTCTGGTGACGAAACCTCAACTATCAGGCTACCATCTCGCTGTGGGGGGGATACGAGGATCACGTTGACATACTTCAACTATTTTCCGATGAAACCCCAAAAATGTCAAGATCCATTTATTGATACACCATCAATGGTTTTTCATACCAGGTACTTACTATATGAAATGCTTTCATATTTACCAGGTAAGATCTCCTTAGTGGATTGAGGAGGAATTTTCCCCTTCTTACCTGGTTTGGGAGCCCGGGAACCATTACGATTCCCCTTCTTGCCCTTTGGAAGCTGAAAAGGTTCCAGAGTGACAACGTGTGATTTTCCAGAGAGAATGGTCGAGGGATGCGCAGGTCGTCAGGGAGAGAGCAGATCTTTGTAAAGTTGTAGTACTCATACAAATTTGAAATTTTTCATTTCTCACCCCCCCACCCACCATGGAGTCCAACGAGGGAAGCTATAGTTGGGGTTCAAAATTTCCCAACAGCCACAGGGATAGTGCCGAAATATACACAGCCACTATTACAGTACTGATGGCAGTCGTGGGACCTATGCGCTACCGACTGAATAGTGCCTGCTTTTACCCTAGCCCTATTTGACCAGCGATTGGCTTGACCCGGGCCTTTATCAAGCCACCCGTCTAACCAGAATAAAGGACCAAAGAGGTGTGTTGCTAGCTGCAGGGTGCAGCGTGCAGCATCGCCTCAACTCCAGGACTCCTGTCTCCTGGTAATCGGATGCCACGCACGGCAAACACACGTGGGAGAGTTCTCCCTGGTCCCAAAATGGAATGAACCAGGGGTGGGTACACCATCCCTCTCATAGGCCCTTGGCACCCGGAAGCCATTTTGTCTCATCCCTCACTGGTGACCCCTCCAGTATGGGTAACCCTCTGGTCCGGCTCACCAGATCATTGGGACTTCAAGCCCCCCCACCGCGGCAAGGCGGCTTCCGTTAGGGGGGGTGCCTCTTGGAGCTGTTCAGTGTTCAAGACCCTGTGGATAGCACGCCGTCTGCCTAGCCTGCCTTGTGTTGGTGGCAGAGAGACCGGCGTAACAATATATATGTATATAATATATATATATATATATAAATATATATATATATAAATATATATTGTTACGCCGACCGCCTCGTCTCTCTGCCACCAACACAAGGCAGGCTAGGCAGACGGCGTGCTATTCACAGGGTCGTGAACACTGAACAGCTCCAAGAGGCACCGAGCACCACAGCATCCCAGAACACCACGAGGGGAAACGCCAAGTGGCGAGGCAGGGCACAAGTTTATCAGGTCACCAAGGCACACACGAGGTCTTCACAGGAGCAGCAGCCAACCGCGCCTCGTGGCTTGTTCCTCCCCTCACAGCCAGTTGCATCATGTTTGCCCAGGTCATCCTTTTCAAGTTAACACATTCCCAGGTCATCCTTTTCATGTTAACACATGTTTCGCACAGAGACAAAGACCCCCTGGCATAGCAAATATATATATATATAAAATAATTATTATATATTTTATAATATATATATATGTATATATGGCATAATGCAGATGTTGTTGCAAATCATTTACTGTAGATGTAAAACCCGGTAATAATCGATTTGCATTCAGGT
>NW_023645842.1:5000-7929 GCF_015228065.2 Penaeus monodon
ATTATATAAATATAAATTTAAATAAAATATATATATATATAATTAATTTTAATATATTATAAAAAATAATATTTTTTAAAAATATATATAAATTATATATAATAATTAAAACAAAAATTAAAATAAATATATATATTAAATATATATAAATATTTTATATATAATAATATTTTAAAATATAAATAATACACACATACATACACACACCCAAAACACACACACACACACACACACACCACAAAATATATATAAATATATATTATAATAATTTATATTATAATATATAAAATTTTTATATATATATATAATAATATAATATATATAAAATAAAAATATATTAATATATTAGATATATAATATATTTTTATATTAATATATTATATATTATATTATAATGCATATGTTTTTTTATATATATTTTTTATATATTATGCATATGTTGGGGTATATATATATGTTTTATATATAAAAATATTATATACATATATAAAATATATATATATATATATTGTATATATATATATATATAATATAATAATATAAAATATATATATAAAATATATATATATATATTATATATATATATATATACAAAATAATTATATAATTATATAATATAAAATATTATAATATATACACACATACATACACACACACACAAACACACACACACACACACACACACTCACATATATATATATAATATATATATATATATATATTTATATATTATTTATATTTATATATATATTATAAAATATATATAATATATAATATTATATAATATATATATATATATATCTATTATATATATAATATATATATTTATTATATATAATATATATATATAATATAAATCACCCAACACAAACACTATATATTATATTATATATATATATATATATATATATATATATTATATATATAATATTATATATATGTGTGTGTGTGTGTGTGTGTGTGTGTTTTTGTGTGTGTGTGTGTGTGTGTTGTTAATATTATATATATATATATCTATATATATATATTATATATATATATATAATATATATAAAATATAATACAACACACACAAACCACACACCACACAAACACAGACACACACACACACACACAACATAAAATAAATAAAAAATAATAAAAATACATAAATAAAACATAAATAACACCAACACACAACACACAAAACAACACACAACATATTATATAATATAATATATATATATATATATATATATATATAATATATAAATATATATAATACTATATATATTATATACAAAATTAATAATATATAGTATATATATATTATTATAAAATATATTATATATATATGATATATATATATTATTATATTATAAAAATTATGTTGTATATATTTTAATATAATATTAATATTAAAATATATATTATTATAAATATATATTTTATCTATATAATTTGATATTATAATTTATATTCTTAAGATTATATATAATATATATAAAGATATTATTTATTTGTTTGGTTTTTGTTTTTTATTGTAGTATTTTATATTTATGGTATAGGGTATTAATTAAATTATTATATATAATATATAATATATAAAATATGAAATATATATGATATATATATATTATAAGATTATTAATACTAAAATTGATATATAATAAAAAAAATTTTAAAAAAAAAAAATAATATAAAAATTTTAAAAATTTTTTATATAAAAAATTAAAATTAAAAAATAATTTTTTTAAAAATCATTAATTCACAAAACAAATAAAAATAAAATAAATTTTAAATTAATTGTTTTAAATTTTTTTAAAAAGGAAAAAAAATAAAATTTTTAAATTTATAAAATTTTTAAATTTTTTTAAAATTAAAAAAAAAAAATTTATAAAAAAATTAATTAAAAATTTTAAAATAAATATAAAAAAATTAAAATATAATTTTTAATCTTTTTATTTAAAAAATTTAAATTTTTATATATTTAAATTAAAAATTAAATAAAATTTTTTTAAATTAAGGGTTGTTGTTGTTTTTTTGGGGTTTGTTTATTTTTTTTAATAAAAATTTAAAATTTAAATTTTAAAAAAATTATTTATTATATTAAAAAAAAATTTTTTTATATTATTTTTAAATTTTTAAATTTTATTTTTAAATTTTTTTTTATTTTATTTATTTTAATTTTTATTATATATTATTATAATTTATAAAATTTTTTAAATATTATTATAATATATGAAATAATTTTTTAAAAATTTTGGGGGGGCTTTTTTTTTTTTTTGTGGGTGTGGTGGTGTGTGTGTGGTGGTCTTTTTTTTTTATATATATATTATATAAAATATATTTTAAAAAATAAATAATTTTATAATTATATAAAACAATTAAAACCCCAAAAAACAAAACACCCCCAACAAAAACAACCAAATATATATATTATAAAATATATATATATTAAAATATAAGTATATATATATATATAAAATAGATAAAATAAAATTAAATAATAATAGAATAAAAGGGGAAAATTTAAAACTTTAAATATATATATAATTTAAAATATATATTTTAAATATATTATATTTAAAAAATTTTTTGGATTTTAAAAACCCAAATTCTTTAAAAAAAAAACACCAAAAAAAACCCAAAATATATAATTATATATATTATATAAAAAAAAAATATATATATATTAATATATATATAAATTTTTTTTTTTTATTATAAAAATAAAAATAATACATTATATTTAAATAACAAAAAAAAAACTTTGCTATTTTTTTAAATATATAAATAATGTTACTTTTGTTTAAAAAAATTTGATTTTTTTATTGATTTTTTATTTTATATTATATATTTATTATTATTTTATATTTTTAAATTTTTATAGGCCCACAAAAAAAACAAACAAAACAACCCAAAATAAATAAAAAATTAAATTTAACTA
>NW_023645843.1:0-2500 GCF_015228065.2 Penaeus monodon
CACCCCACACACACACACAACATACACCACACACACACAACACCACACACACACAGGCACAACCACACCACCACAATCCACACACCACCACACCACACCACACACATCATACATACACATACAAGCATACTCACATCCAGGGAAAACCACAACAAACACACAACACACACCAACCACACACCCAACACAACACCACACACACACCACACACCACCACACACACCACCCCCAACACCACTCGTACACACACACTACCACACCTCCCACTCATCACATCCGCATACTCAATACGCCGGAAAACACAAACCACACACCCCCCCCCCCCCCACGCACCCCACACAACACACACACACACACCCACACACACACACACACACCACACAACAACACACATCCCCAACCCCACACACACAAAAACCCAAACAACCAATAACCCACAACACACACCCACACTCACTCACCCACACAACCGCCACAGAACACAGACCACAAACACCACACACACCACACACACACACACACACCACACCACACAACACACTCGTATTTTCCCAACAAAAAAAAAAAACCACACATACACACAAACAAAAAAACACACAAACACTACACCACACCACACACCCCCCCACACACACACACACAAACACACACCAAACACACACACCACACACCCACCCCAAACCCACACCAACTACACACACCCCCATACCACCACATACCACATCAATTTTTAAAACACCACCCCCAACACACCAAACTCACACCACCACCCACCACACCCACACCCCACACCCCACACCCACACCACACCACACACACACACACACACACACAAAAACCACACACACAACCCACACACACAACACGCATACGCCATACACATTTTTAAAACAAAACCCACACCCACACACTACAAACATACATAACACCTCACACACCACCACACACACAAACACCCCCACACCCAAAAACACACACGCAACCACATACCGTTAAAACACACACACCACCCAAAACTCACACCACACACACAACCACACATACACACCACCACACACACACATACACACAACCGCGCGCGCGCGCACACCCTACCCATACACGTTAAAACACCACACCACACACAACCCCCACACCACACACCAACACACCACACCACACAAACACACCAACATACACCCACCACCACACACACCACACCACATACGCACATACCCGGAAAACCAAACACAACAAACACACCACCACATAAAACCCCACACACACACAACACACACACACCCAACCAACACCCCACACACACACACACCCAACACACACCAACACACACACACACACACACACACACAACACACACCACACACACACAACCCACACACACACCCCCACGCATACGCACAAAACCCACCAAAAACACACACACACAAAACCACAACCACACACACCACAACACACACACCCACCACACACACACATGTTCCCCCCTCGGTTTGGGGAATGGTTTTGCCCCATATAAATAAAGAATGAAGTCATGACCACCACACACACCCCACAAACACAACCCACACACACCACACACACACACACAACCCCACACACACCACACACAAAAACCCACCACACACACCACACACACACACACTCATACACTAAACTGGCACACACACACATAAACACACCAACCCACAACACTGCGTTCAAAACCCCAAAAGCATCCACACTGATCCAGCACCAAAAACCTGTTTGACCCTATAAAGATTATAATCATAAACACAACAAAACCACACAACCAAACCACCACCACCCACACACACACCACACACACACACACAAAAACGGGCACACACACCACATAATACACCACTACCCCCCACCACACACCACAAAGACACCACACACACACACACACAACACGCATACCCATAACCCGGAAAAACACACAAAAAACCCACACACAAAACACCACACACACCACACCACACCCCACACCACCCAACACACCACCACCACACATTTTCCTCCCTCGTTTCGAATAGCTTACCCCAAAATAATGAAAGAATGAATAAACCCAACCACACCACACACACACACACAACACACCCACACACACACCCCCACACACAACCCACACCCACACATACACACCAACCACTACACAGAAAACACACCACACACAAAAACAACCAAAAACCCCAAACCACACCACACACACACACACACACACACACACAACCACACAACACACACACAAACACACACCCACACACACCCACACACACACACACACCTTTTCCCCCCTCTTTTCAGATGAGCTTGACTCCATATCATGAATGAATAAAGTCATCACACCCACACACACCACACCACACACCACACACACCACAACACACACAACCCACACACGCCACACACACACACACACACACACCATGCACACACTCAACACAAAAACTGGCACACACCACACAAAATACACAACATACACACACACACACACAAA
>NW_023645844.1:5000-7926 GCF_015228065.2 Penaeus monodon
GTGTGGGGTGTTGTGGTGTGTGTGTGTGTGGTGTGTGTGTGGGTGGGTGGGATATTATAAATATAATATTATATATATATATTTAAAAATTTTTGTAAAATAAATATATATAATATATATATATAAAATATATATATATAAAATATTATATATATATATATATATAGTTATATATCTTGTATATAATGGGTAATGTTGTAAAAATATATATATAAAATTTTTTAATATTAAAATATTAATATGTATATAATATAAAAATATATATATTTAAATATAAATATATATAATATATAATTTATATATACATAATACTATATATTAAATTTTATATTATATTTATATATTATTAATTATATATATAATTATAATATATACCCTACCCCGTACTCACTCCCAAAAGCACAAAAAAGAAACTGTAATTTATATCATGCTGTGACCCGGGGGCTCAGACATGAACCTCCGTTTAAAAAAAGAGATATATATATAATATATATATAAAAAATATATATATATAATTATAATATATATATTATATTAGATTATATAATATTTTATATATAATATATATATTTTATATTTATATATATATTTTTATATATATAATAATTATATATATTTTTATATATAAAATATATATATATATATATATATATGTATATATGTATATATAATTTTATATATATTTATAAAAATTATTATAATTATATTTATTTTTAGTAATTTAAAAATTTTTTATAAATTTTTTTAAAAATATTTTTAAACAAAAAAAAATTTGTATTAAAATATTAATATATAATTATAATATTATATATTATTTGTATTATTTGTAATATATTGTATGAATTGTTAAAAATTGTATCTATCACTACATTATTTTAATTTTATATATTTAATATATAATATATATAATATATATATATATTATTAATACTATATAATATAATATATATAATATTTTTATATTATATTTTATATACATACATACATATATATTATAATATATATTATATATATATAAAATAAAATATATTAATAAAAAATATATATATATATATAATACCCCCCACTACTCCTCCAAGAGCATCAAAAACATGAAAACTGTAATTGAGTATCATGCTGTACCAGGGCGGCTAGACATGAACCTACCGTTAAAGAAGAGAAATATATTTTAATATATTAATATTTTAATATATATAATATATAATATATAATATATAGAGTTATAAAAAATTATATAATAAAAATATTATATATAATATATAATAAAAATATATATAAAATATAAAAATATATATAATATTTTAATGTATTTTTAAATAAAAAATAAAAAATATAATATATAAGTATAATTTTGTATATATATTGTATAAATTGTAATATATAATATTATATATATAAAATTATATTATATATATATATATATATATATTTTATATATTGTAAATATTGATGTATAGATAAATATTGATCTTTATCATTATCATCATTAATAATAATATATATATATATTAATTATATATATATTAAAATGTTAATATTGTGTATTATTATATATATTATAAAATTAATAAATATTATATAATATTATATATATATATATTTTAAATTTTATATATATTAATATATATATATATATCAAAATTTATATGTGTGGGTGTGGTGTGGTGTGTTTTGTTGGGTGTGTGTGTGTGTGTGTGTGTGGTGGGTTTGTGTGTGTGGGGTTTGTGTGTGTGTGTTGTATGTATATTAAGTTATGTATGTTATATATATATATATATATAATTATATATATATATATATATATATATTTTATATATATAGATGTATGTGTATATATATTTTAAAATAAAATATAATTATAAAAATTATAATATATATAATCCCAAAATATCTAAATATTGTGTTGTGTGTTGTGTATTGTTTTAAACATACACCACACACCACCACACACAACACACACACCACACAAAATTTTAATATACTATCCTTACTATCTATTTATTTTCCCAATATAAATACTATCTCATATTTTGCCTTTTCCCCCCCTACCCCCCACCCCCCCCTCTTCACACGGGAAAGGAAGGACGAAAGGCAAAAAAGTTTTTCCCAGAGGACTCGAGAAAGCACTTGGTTCACCTGAAAAGGCGCCCCCCATTTTTCCCCCGGCGTCCTTCACAATGTCACCGGCTTCTTCGCCGCAACTTTCACCCCGGGGATGGTTCTTCGGGCCCACAACTTTCACCAAACCCCCGACGCTTCGCCGGTTCCTTCCCAAGTTACCGGCGCCTTTGCGGACATCCTTCCCAAGCCACTGTGCCTCGCCGTATCCTTCCCAATATCGGGCCTTGCGGACATCTTCCCCGACGTCACGGGGACTTCGCGGGCTCCTCCCCACGTCACCGTGCTTTGCCCACATCCTCCACGACGTCACCCGGGGACTTCCCGACATCCTCCACGACTCCCGGGGCTTTGCGGGAAACCTCCACGACGTCACGGGGCTTGCCACATCCTCCACGACGCACCGGTGACTTCGCCGAATCCTCCACGACGTAACCGGGACTTTGCGGCTCCCCACGACGTCACCGGTGACTTCGCCGACATCCTTCCCAAGTCACCCATGTCATCGCCGGGTTCCTTCCAAAGTCGAAGAATCGGGTCTCGCCCCGCCCCCGGGGGAAAACCACCGCCGCGAGAGCCAGAACGGCACAGCAAACCAAGGAAACCCCATCTGCGCGAGGAATGGGGCGGGGGGGGGGTGGTGGTTGGGGACGGGGGAGGGGGGAGGGAGGGAAAGGGGGGGGTGGGGGGAGGGTAGGGAGGGAGTGAGAGGGGGGAGGGAGGGGGGATGAGAAGTGGGGGGGGGAAGGGGGGAAAGGGAAGGGGGGGGGGGGGGGGGGAAATGAGAAGTGGGGGGGGGGGGGGGGGG
>NW_023645845.1:0-7926 GCF_015228065.2 Penaeus monodon
AATATAAAAAAAAAAAAAAACCCAAAAAAAAAAAAAAAGAAAAAATTTAAAAAAAACAAAATACAAAAAATTTCAAAAAAAGGGGAAAAACAAAAAAAATTTTTTTTTTTTAAAAAAAAAAAAACCCCAACAAAAACCAAACACCACACCCCCACACACACAACACCACCACACAACACCACACACAACACACACACACACACACACACACACACACACACATCCCCCCAACGCATACACACGTACCAAAAAAAAGCACCACCACCCCCAAAACACACACACACACACATACAAACAAAAATAAAATATAAAAGGCAAAATTAAAAAATAAAAAAAAAATAAAAAAAAAAAAAACCCAACACAAAACAAAAAAAAAAAAATTTTAAATGAATAAAAAATTTGGGGGTAGGGTGGGGGGGGGGGGGGGGTTTAAAAAAATAAAAAAAAAATAAAATAAATATAAAAATATAGATAAAATAAAACTGGGTGTGGGGTGTGTTTTGGGGGTGTGTGTGTGTGTGTGGGTTGGGGTGTGTGTGGGTGTTTTTTTTTTTTTTGTGGGGGGGGCAAGAACAAAATAAAAAAAAAAAAATTTAATAAAACAAAAATATAAAAAAATAAAAATATAAATAAAAATTTGTTTTTTGTAAAAGTAAATCATTTTTTTTCCATATACTATACATAAATTTAAATTTAAAATTATTAAAAAAAATTTTTAAATAAAAAAAAAAATAAAAAGGGTGGGGGGGTGTGGGGGGGGGGGGGGGGGGGGGGGGGTTTTGGGGCGGGAAGAACTTTTAATTAAAAATAAAAAAAAAAAAAAAGTAAAAATTTAAAAAAAAAAAAAAAAAAAAAACAAAAATTTTAAAAACCGATACAACATGAAAAATAAAAAAGAAAAAAAAAAAAAAAATTTGGTGTGGGGGGGTGGTGTGGGGGGGGGGGGGTGGGGGGGGTGCCGAAAAAAAAAAAATAAATAATAAAAAAAATAATAAAAAAAATAAATAAAAAAAAAAAATATAACAAAGCAAAACAACAACCATAAAAATAAAAAAATAAAAAAATAATTAAAAAAAAAAGAAATATATTGTTAAAATATAATATATATATAAATAAAAATATAAGGGTGAAAACAAAATAGGGAAATAAAGAACAATTGGAAAAACAAAAAGTAAATATGTTAAAAATTTAATATATATAGGTAAATAAAAAAAAATAAAAATTTTAAAAAAATATTAATTTTTATGTATATAAACAAAAAGAATTATTAAAAAAGAATACATAAAAAAGTATATTATCATAAAAGGGAAATATGATACATTACTTTTTTTACATTTTGCTTATAATACATACGTTTAACAAAAACCTACACCATAACACAACAACAAAAAACCACACCCACACACCACAGCAAAAACACCACACACACCATCACACACACCACACAACACACACACCACACACAAAATAAATAATATACATATATATATAATATATTTTTAATTATAATGATTATATAAAAATATATAATATATAAATAATATATTATATATTTTGTATATGCGTGTATGTTTGTTTTGGGGGTGTGTATGATAAGTATTTGAATTACAAATATATATATATAATATATATATTATATATTATTTTATTATAATAATATATATATAATAATATATTTTGTGGTTGTGTGTGTGTGTGTGTTGTGTTTGTGGTGTGTAAGAAATATATATATATATTTTTTTTAGAATTATCTACATATATGTTTTAATTATAATAAACTCTCTCTCTTCTCTCTCTCTGTATGTTGTTAAAAAAATAATCAAAAAAATAATCTTAATGTGAGGAGATTGGGGTTTCTGTGCATTCTTGTGTTCAATCAAATGTTTAATTTTACATACTGGTAAACAACTTTTGTGCCAAGAAAAGGGCCGGATTGCCATCCCCGGGGGGTGGGATTTGAACGCAGGTCAGCAAGATTCTAGCAAGGACGCTACAAAAGAAAAACATAATTGTTGTGGTGGGAAACACCCACACACCAAAATTTTATAAAAAACATAGCTTATGTATATTCATATACATAAATTTTACATACACACACATAAACTAAAAACAAACAAAAAAACATAAACAAAAACACACAAAAATCATAACCATACACTCACAACCGCACATAACACACGATAATATATTATTATATATTTAAAAATTATATATTAATTTTGATGCATATATGTGTAATATACAAAAATAGTAACATATATATTAACATGTAATATACATATATAAATATATGTATTTAAAATTTATGCATATATAATATATATGTTCAATTATTAATGTAGATATATCTTTATGCAAAGTAATATATAATATATATTATATTATAATATATAATATATATATATATAATATTATATAAAATATATAATATATATATATATATATATTATTTATATATATATTTTAAAATATATATATTATTTTTATATTAATATATATATATATATAATATAATAATATAAAATATTATATATATATATATATATATATATAATTATAATTTTATATAAATAAAAAATAATAAAAAAATATAATAAAATAATAATGATAATATTAAATATATATATAATATGTAAATTTTAAAAATTATATATTTAATATATATTTATATATCTTTTAAAAAAATATATAAAAAAATTTTCATTGACAAAAAAGAAAAAAAAAAAAGAGTTTTAAAAAATTTTTTTAAAAAAAAAAAAAAAAAAAAAAAAAAAAAAAACCAACACACAAAACAAAAAAAAAAAAAAAAAAACCCCCAACAAAAAAAAAAAAAAAAAAAAACAAAAAATAAAAATAAATTAAAAAAAAAAAAACCCCAACACAACAACAAAAAAAAAAAAAAAAAAAAAAAACTTAAAGGGGGGGGGGAAAAAAAAAAAAAAAAAAAAAGAAAAAAAAAAAAAAAATGGAATAATAAAAATTTTTTTTTTTTTTAAAATAAAAAAATAAAAAAAAAAAATAAAACAAATATAAAAAAAATAATAAAATAAAAAAGTTTTTTTTTTTTGTTTTTGTTTTTTTGTTTTTTTTTTTTTTTTTTTTTAAAAAAAATAAAAAAAAAAAAATTAATAAAAAAAAAGGGGTGGTGGGTGGGTTGGGTGGGTGTTTGGTGGGGGGGTTTGTTGGTTTGGGGTGTGTTTAAATTTAAAATTAAAATATCAAAAAAAAAATAAAAAAAAAAAAAATAAAAATTTTTTTTTTTTTTTTTTAAAAAAAAAATTTTTTAAAGAAAAAACCGTTCAACTAAAAATAAAAAAAAAAAAAAAATTTAAAAATAAAAAAAAAGGGGGGGGGGGGGGGGGGGGGTGGGGGGGGGGGTTTTGATTTTTAATTAAAAAAAAAAAAAAAAAAAAAAAAATTTTTTGTTTTTTTTTTGTTTTATCCGCAAAAAAAAAAAAAAATAAATAATTAAAAAAAAATTTTTTTTGGGGGGGGGGTTTTTTTTTTTTTTTTTTTTTGAAAAAAAAAAAAAATATTAACAAAAAAAACAAAAATCAAATAAAAATAAATTTAAAAAAATAATATACAAAAAAAAAAAATTAATATAAAATATAATATATTATTAAATAGAAAAATTTTAATAAAAAAATAAAAAATTTAAAAGAAATATTTAAAAAAGGGAAAAGATAATATAGTATTTAAAAGAGATATATATATAAAGTAAAAAAAATTTAAAAAATATAAAAAAAAAAACAAAAAAAAACCCAAAAAAAAAAAAAACAAAAAAAAACCCAACCAAAATTAAATATATAATTACTATAATTTATTTTAAAATTTTTTTATAAAAAAAAAAAATAAAAAAAAAAAAAAAAAGAAAAAAAAAAAAAAAAAAAAAACCAAAAAAGAAGATAAATAATAAAATATATATATATATATATTTATATTATTTTAAATATATATTAATATATAAATAAATATTTTTTTTTTGTTTGGTTTTGTTTTGTGTGGTGTGTTTTATAAAAATTTAATTATAATAATATAATTTTAAAATTATATAATTAAAATAAATTTTTTTTATATATAATAATAATAATAAAATATATTTTGTGGTGTTGGGTTTGTGTTTTGGTTTTAATAATTTTAAATTTTATTTAGAAAAACATTTTTTTAAACAAATCAATTTCCCCTTTCCCCCTTGAGGTTAAAATAAATCAAAAAATAACAATGAAAATTTTGGGGTTTTTGTGACACCCAACAAAAAATTTTAATTTTCATATGGTAAAAAAATTTTCCAAAATCCTTTTCCATCCAAACCTAAAATAAACCAACAAAAACTAAAAAAGGGACCTAAAAACAAAAACAAAATTTTTTTTAAAAACCCCCCACAACCAAAATTATATAAAAAAAAAATTTTATTATATTATATACATAAATTTATAATACAAAAAAAATAAAAAACAAAAAAAAAATAAAAACCCCCCCAAAATATAAAATAAAAAAACCCCAATAAAAATTTTTTAATATATATATATATTATAATTTTAAAATATATG
Source organism: Penaeus monodon (assembly GCF_015228065.2). Taxonomy (NCBI): domain Eukaryota; kingdom Metazoa; phylum Arthropoda; class Malacostraca; order Decapoda; family Penaeidae; genus Penaeus; species Penaeus monodon. The sequence goes on from NW_023645845.1 coordinate 4,554, forward strand.
TTATTTTAATATCCCCAAATGTCAATTTTTAAATTTAATAAAATAAATAAATATATTTTTTATTTTTATATATTAATATATATTTAAATTTTTATAATTATATATAAGTAATTATTATATATATATTATATTTAAAATTATTATTATTTATCCATTAATATATATTATTAATATAAAAAAATTTAAAATTAAAAATATTTTTTTAATTTATTAATTATATATATATATATATATAAAATTAATATATATATTTTATATTATATATATTTATATATAATATAATAATATAATAAAATTATATATATAATATTTTAATATATATAATATATTATATATATATTATATTATAATAATAATAATATATATATAATAAAAACTTTGACATGAAGATACATACAACAACAGATATAATAATAATATTTTTAATTAAAATTTTATAAATATATTATATATATGTAAAATATTATATATATATATATTTATAAAAATTTTATATATATAATTGACATAAAGATTATCATAATAATATACATAGAAACATATATATGTATTATATAAATATTTAACATATATTTTATATATATTAATTACACATGTATACAAAATTATGATAATATTTTTGAAAATTACACATATTCCATATATATTATATATTATAAATATTATTAATATATATATATCTGTGTGGTATTGCTGATGTGGTGTAGGGTTTTGTTGTTTGCGGGTGTCGTTTATGTTTTTTTGTTTGTGTTTATGTTTATGTGTGTGTTGTTATATGTAGATTGAATATACATCATGCTTTATTTTTATATATTTGTGTGGGGGTGTTTGCCCCCCCACACACACTTTTATGTTTTTCTTTGTAGCGTCCTTGTGGGAAATCTTGCTGACCTGGTTCAAACCCCTTACGCCATGGTGGAATCCGGGCCCATTTCTTTTCGCACAAAAGTTTTTTTTACCTATGATAAAAATTACAACGTTTATTGAAGCCACAAGAACCTGTCACAAAAACCTCAATCATCCTCATCATTTAAAATTATTATTTGATTTTTATTATTTACATACATACAGAAGGAGAGAGAGAGAGATGTGTATAATATAGATTATCATATAGTGTATATATTCATAAATAAAAATTAATATATTACATTCCACACACAAACACGACCACACACACACACACACCACACATATATATATATATATATATATATAATCTATATATATATATATATAATATATATATATAAATATATATATATGTATATTCAATCTTTTATACACACAACACACACACATACACGCAAACATATAATTAAAATATTAAAATTTTAAAAATTTAAAATTAAATTAATATATATATTTATACAAAAAAATATAATTAAATATTTATATATATATATTTTAAAATTGTGTGTGGGGGGGTGTGTGTGTGGGTGGGGGGTGGAGTGTGGTGGGGTGTTTTGGTGTGTTGGGGTGTGTGTGTTTTGTGTATGTGTGTGATAGTGGAGGTAAAATATTTGATAAAAAAAGTATGTAATATAAGCAAAAATGTAAATCGAAGATAATATATATACACATATGGAATAATAATTTTATAAAATATGAATTGAATTTTAAATAATTTTTTAATTTATAGACAAAAATAAAAAAATTATATATATATAATAATATATATATATTATATAACAATAATATATAATAATATACAAAAATCATAAATGTTAATATAAGAACAAAAACAAAAATGCAAATTCCCCAAAATATATATATAAAAAATTTTAATATATATATTATATATTAATATATATATAATAATAAAAATAAATAATATATATATATAATAAATTAAAATATAAATTAGTATACGTATTATGTAAACAATTATTATAAATATATATATATATATATTTTAAATATTATATTTTATTAATATATAATTTTTTAATGTATATAATATTATATATTATTTTTAAATATCTACAGACACACACCACGCACACACACACACACACACACACACCCCACACACAAACACACAATATATTATATATTTTATATTATTATATTAATAATATATATATATATATATATACATAGTATGTATCGTTATTATAAACATATATTATATATATATATTAATTTATATATATATATAATATATATATATAATATATATATTACAATATAATATACATATATATATAATAAAAAAAAATAAAATTCTACTTACACACGCCAAAAACAGACAAACACACACACACCCAAAAACCCCACACACACACACACACACCCACACACATATTATATATTATATTTTATTTAATTATATATATATAAATATAAATATATATTATAAATATATATATTATTTTACGTTTTATGGAAACATATGTTATAACATATAATAAATACAATATATATATATTATATATAATATATATATATATATATATATATATGTAATATATTTTAATATAATTTTTATATATATTTATATATTAGATTACATATGCACACACACACAAACACACACACATACACCCACACACACACACACACACCACACAACCCCCACACACAAACCCCCACACCCCCCACCGATTTTATATATAATTTCATTATATATATATTATATAATATATATATATATTAATATATTATATATAAAAAAATATATACACACAAAAACACACACACTCACAAACATTTCACACAAACATTATATTAATCATTTTAAAATATTAAAATTTTTATTATATTATAATGGTGTGTGGAAATATTTATATAATAATATTTTATATATATATATATATATATATAAATTTTTTTATCATATATATTATTATTAAAATATATATGTGTGTGGGGGGTTTTGGGGTGTGGGGTGTGGTGTGGTGTGCATTTGTGTGTCGTGTGTAGCTGGGTGTGTAGGTTGTGGTTGTTGTGTGTGTGTGTTGTTTGTGTGTGTGTTGGGGTGTTGTGGTGTGTGTTTGGGGTGTGGTTGGGTTTTTTTAGGTAAAAATTTTTTATAAATTGTTGTAATATATCATTATATATTATAATATATATTATATATTATTTGTAAAACCTAAAATTTTACATATAAAACTATAAATTATATATTTGTAATAGTGTGGTGGGTATATATTATATTTTATATATATATATTATATATTATTATATATATAAAATATATTAATTATTGTTTATATATAAATATTATTATATTATATATGTTGGTGTGGGGGTGGTGTGTGTGATGTTGCTTTGTGTGTGGTGTGTGTGCGTGTGTGGTTTTGGGGTTTTGTGTGTGGGGTTGTGTGTGTTTGTTTTGTGGTGTGGTGTGTGGTTTTTTTGTGTGTGTGTGTGT
>NW_023645846.1:0-5000 GCF_015228065.2 Penaeus monodon
GTTTTTTTTTTTAAAAAAAACGGAACCTGTCCTTTCTTAGAATAGACTTCTTTACGCTTCGTTTTCGTTTCTTTTTTTAAACTTTTTTTATTTTTTTTTGCTTTTATTTTTATTTTTTATTTTTTTTTTTTTTTCTTTATTATTATCATTTTTTTTATTTTATTTTTTTTTATTATTATTATTATTATCTTTATTATTATTTTTATCATTTTTACCCATCCTCTCCCCTTCCCCCTATCCCCTATCCCCCTTTCCTTTTTTTTCCTTTAAAACCAAATTCAGCAAAAATTTCCTTTTAAAAAAAAAATTCCAGCAAAATTTTCCCAAAATTTTAAAAAAAAAAAAAAATTTCTAAGCTAAATTCCCAAAATTTATAAAAAAAAAAATTCGATTCCAATTAAAACCCCCCCCCCCCCAAAATCCAATTCCAAAAAAAATTCTTTTAAAAAAAATCCAAATTCCAACTAAAATAAAAAATTATTACCCAAAATTCCCAAAGCTAAATAAAAAAATATATACCTATTCCAAGCTAAAAAAAAATATATACCCATTTCCCAAACTAAAATAAAATATTTTTATAATTAATATAAATTTTTTTTTAGCTTGGAATAGGGTATATTTTTTTTTTTTTAGTTGGGGAAAGGATATATTTTTTTCATTTTACTTGGAATTTGGGATATTATTTTTTTTTTTGCTTGGTTTGGATTTTTTTTTTAAAAGATTTTAGTTTGGAAATTTTGGGATTTTTGGGGGGGGGGGGTTTTAACTTAAAATCGGGAATTTTTTTTGGAAATTTTGGAATTTTAGTTTAAAAGAATTTTTTTTTTTTTTTGAAAATTTAAAATTTAGTTTGGGAAATTTAAATTTTTTAATGGAATTTTAGTTTGGGAAATTTGGGTTTTCTTAAGGAAAGGAAAAGGAGAAGAGGATGGGAAAGGGGGTAGGGTGAAAAAAATGAAAATAATAATAATAATATATATTTTAAATAATAATAATTCTAAAAAAATTAATAAAAAGTTTAAAGATAATAATACAAATAAAAATATAAAAATAAACTGCAAAAAAAAGTAAAAAAAAGGGGACAAAATAAAACAAAAACAAGCGTAAAAAGTCTATCTTTTAAAGAAGGTACAGTCTAATAAAAAAAGTTTTTTTTTTTGAAAATTCATCGGAGCATTGAGTTCTTTTGTTTTTCTTTGTTTTTTTTTTTGCTTTTTTTGTTTTGTTTTTTTTTTCCTGCATCTATTCTTTTTTTTTTCGCCCTTTTTTTCTCTGTTTTTTTTTTTTACTCTTTTTTTCTTTCTCTCTTCTCCTCTCTCCCCCCCCCCCTCTCTCTTTTCTTCTTCTTCTTTCTTCTCTTTTCTCTCCTCTCTCTTCCCCTCTTTCTTCTCTCCTTCACCCCCCTCTTCCCCTCCCCTTCCCTCCCCCCTACCTTTTCTCTCCTCTCACCTTAACTTTTTTTTCTTCTTTTTTCTTTTTTAAATTCCCCCCCCTTCCCCTTCCCCCTCCCCCCCCACCTCCCGCCTCCACTTTTCTATCGATCTTACATTTTTTGTTGAGGAAAAGAAAAAAAAAAAAGAAAAAAAAAATCTCCCAAACCCATCCCAACTTGATTTTTAAATTATAAAATGATTTACGATTCTCTCGGACGCGCAGGCCCCCTCTTTTCTTCCGCCGTCCATCAGGGGGGGGGGAAGGGGGGGAAAAGGGGGGAGGGGGAGAAGGAGGAGGGAAGGAGAGGAGGGGGGGAAGGGAGGGGGGGAAGGAGGGGAAAAGGGGGGAGAGGAAGGGGGAGGGAAAAAGGGGGGAGGGGGGAGGGAGAGGAGGAGGAGGGGGGAGGAGGATGGGGGGTAGAGGGAGAGGAAAAGAGAAAAGAAGGAGAAGGGGAAGGAAGATGGGGGCAGGAAGGGGAGGAAAAAGGGGAGGGGGAAGGGGACGAAAGGGGGAGGGAGACGGGGGAAAGGGGGTGGAGGGAAAGGAGGGAAGAGGGGGGAAGGGGGGGGGGAGGTGGGGTGAAAAAGGAGTGAGGGCAAGGGGAAAAAGGGACGAGGGGTGAAGGGGAGATAAGAGGAGGGTAAGGGGGGGAAGAAGAGATTTTAGGAAGAAAAAAGAGAAAAAGAGGGAAGGGGGAAAGGGAGAAAAAATGGAAAAAAAGGGTTGAAAAATAAAGGGAGGAGGGTGGGGGAAAAAAAGGGGATAGGGTGCTAGGGGGGAAAAAGGGAAAGGAAAAGGGGGGAGGGTAAAACAAGGGGGAGGGGGTAAAAAGGGGGGATAAAGTTTTTGGGAAAAAGGAAAAAGGAGAAAAAAAAGGATAAAAAAGGAAAACGAGAGTGAGAAAAAGGGAAAAAGAGGGAGAAAGAAAAACGGGGAATAAAATAGGGTTAAGATTCCGAAAAAAAAGGAGGGGAGGGGGAGGGGATAGGGGAAAAGGGAAACAAAGCTAAAACTTTTGCGACAAGAAACTTTCCTTTTGAGGAGATAAAACCACTTCCTTTTTCAGGTAAAGGGCGTGATATCTCTTTCCGCGCATTCTTTTCTTCATTTTTTTTTCTCTCTCTCCTCCCTTCTATCGCTTCATTGGAATTTTCTGTCCCTTCTCAAAGGGTTTTTTTGGGCAAAACCAAAGAAAGGCTTTGCATCTTCTCTCTCTTTACGAATTCCCCTTTCTTTTTTTTTCTTTTTCATCTTAACGTTTTTTTGGTTTTTTTTTTTTGTGTTTTTTTTTTACGCCCTTTTCCAAGGGGCGTGCGAAAAATAATGAAGCGAAGGGGGCTTTTCTCTCGTTTGAATTTTTTTTTCCCCCTCTCTCCTTTGAATCGCTTGGGGGGTATTTTCATTGCAATTTTTTTTTTTGCGAGGCCCCTTTTTGAATTTCCGAGATTTTTTATTTCCGATTTTTTCGATAAATTTGTTTTTATTCCTATTCAAGGGAGCGTGGTAAAAAACAGAGAAAAATACTATTCGTTTTTCCCCATTAGGGTTTCTTCTCACTCTCATTCTCTCCTCCTCCCTCTCTCCGCTCCTCTCTCCCCCCTCTCTCCCTCTCCCTCCCTTTTTTCCCTCCTCTCTCAACACACCCTCAAAAAAAGGGCAGGTAAAAACAAGGGGAAGGAAAGACGTAACGTGTGGAACTTTTTTTCTTTTTTTCCCGCCCCGGGGCGAAACGTTCAACGCCCCGAAAAGATGGGCAAAGGAAAAGAGGGAAAAGGGAGGAAAGGAGGGGGGAAAAGGAGGAAGGGGGAGAGAGAAGGGGGGGGGGAGAGGAAAGGAGGAGAAAGGAGAGGGGAATAGGAAAAGGAGGAGGGGGGGAGGAAAGGGGGAAGGAGAAGGAAAAGGGGGAGGTAGGGAAAGGGGTGGAGGATAGGAAAAGGAGGGGGGAAAAAAAAGGGAAAAGTGGAAAGGGGGGAGAGGAAAGAGGGAAGGAAGAGGTGGGGGATGAGGAAAGGGGAGGGGGGGGAGGAGGAGAAGAGGAGGGAAAAAGAGGAGAGGGGGGTGGAGGATGAAAGGGAGAGGGAGGAAGAGAAGGGAGGGAGAGAGGGAAGGAAGGGGGGGGATGAAAAGGGAAAGGGTGGGGGATAGGAAGAAGGGGGATAGGAGAAAGGGGAAAAAGATAAAAAAAGGAGGTAGGAGAAGGGGGGTGGGGAATGAAAAGGAGGGAGGGAAGGGGGGATGGGGGAAAAGAGAGGGAGAAGGGGGGGAGGATGGGGAAAGAGGAGGAGGGGAGAGATAGGAGAAGGAGTGAGGAAAGGGAAGGGGGAGGGAGGAGAAGGGGAGAGAGAAGGGAGGGGGAAAAGGAGGGGGGGAAAGGGAGAAGGAGGAGGAGAAAGGGGGGGAGAAGGGGTGGAAAGGAGGAGGGAGGAGGAAGAGGGAGGATAAGAAGGGAAGGAAAGGGAGGGGATGAGGAGAGGAAAGGGGGGAGGGGAGAAGGATGAGGGGAGATGAGGGTGATATGTGGAAAAAATGTGAGATGAGTGATAGAAATGATAATGAGGGGAAAAGGGGGAAGAACGGGGGAAAAAGGATAGTGGAAAAAAATCAGAAGAAAATAACCTTTCAATGGGGAGAGAAAGGGGAAAAAAAAGGGAAAGATGAAAAGCAAAATGGGGAAAATATAAGAAAAGGCATGAAAAAAGAAAAGGAAAAAAATAAACAAAACAAAGGGGAAACAGTCAGAAACACGGAACGAGAGAAAAAGGAAGGAAAAGGAAAAGGGAAAAAAGGGAAAGGAGAGAAAAGAAGAGAAGAAGAAGAAAGAGAAGAGAAAAACGCGGAACAGAAGAAAACAAAAGCAAAAGAAAAAATAAGAAAAAAAAATGTAAACGGAAACAAAAGAAAAGAAAAGAAGAAAAAAAACAGGAAAAAACTAAATTAAAAGTAAATAAGTGCAAGCAGGGGCCCTTTGCGTCCTCGACTCTGAAGGAAAATTTTCATTTGCGAAAGACAAAACACGAAAAGTTTATTAAAAAAAGATGAAGAAGAAAAGAAAAAATGATTTTAAGAAAAATGATGGTGATGATGATGGTGAGGTGATGATTGGTGATGATGATGATGAATAAAAAAAAAAAAAAAGGGAAAAAAGAAAAAAAAAGGGGAAAAAAAAGAAAAAACAGAAACAGAAGAAAGAAAAAAAAAAATGAAGATGAAAAAAACTAAAAAAAGAAAAAAAATGTGTCCCTAGTGCTGCCTCTAGCCCGCGAGGAATTATTTTTCTCGGGATTAAGGCAAGTGAAACCCCCCCCCCTCCCCCTTCCCCCCCTCCCCCCCCCCTCCCTCCTCTTTAACAGACAATAAAAATTTAAAAATTCATTGGTGAGGGGAAAGAAATGATGATGATAAGTAGGTATTGTGGTAGAACTGCATATTGCACGCATATGTGAAACTCACTAATACCTACCCATGATATATATTATATATATTTTTTATAATATATATTTTATATTTATATATTATTTTATATATATATTTTATATATGATTTATATATTAAAATAATATAATTAT
>NW_023645847.1:0-7924 GCF_015228065.2 Penaeus monodon
ATGTTTAAAAAATCAGTAAGAGCAAGTCCCCTGAACTTGACCTTGCCAGAGCTTGAAATATCCAGTTCGTATGCATCAAAAACAGAAAATTTAACTCAATCTGCCGTCCTCTACACGAAGCTCTCGCTGCGCGAATATACGCTTCATCATTAGCGGGTTTAACTAAATTCTCTATGGCCCGTAACCAAGATTCTACTTCTTGATTACGCTTTAAAGGGGAAGGCTGCCGATATTTCCGCTTTGAATTTAGGCACCGAATCTTCTCTATTTATGACATACTCAATACCGTTTGCGTGACGGGTTGCAATATTAGAAGGGAGTTATGGGGGCTAGTCTCTCTCAATAAATTCTCATATCCTTTCCGTAAAGCGTAGCACAACGTTGTTCCAGCTCTTTTGCAAGAGCCGTCAGCTCTTCGTACATTGAGAGGTCCATGTTCACTTCGTTGCTGTTACTTGGTTAATTAAGGGTAACGTTACGTTACTAAAATCTGAAGCTTTTAGATTTCCTTCTGCACCAGCTTCACTTTGCCTTAAGCGCTTATTTCTCTTACCGGCATATTTTATAAAAAAACTATTGGTAATTAAAACTAAAGAGATCTAGCATTCCTAATTCATCACCATGCCTTGGTTCTAACGAATGAGACCAAAATGGCAAGAAATTTGACAGTCTCCCCATCCACCTGCTGGCACCAAAAGAGATGGTAGTTGTAGTGATTGGTCTTTAATTTACTTAATTACCCTCGTTAATTAGGTCATTAGCCCTGCCACCACCTGGTTAAACGTCCAGGAACAATAAGTGTACCGAAAGAAGAAGACGTGTAGAAGGGGTAATGGTAAAAAGGAAAGCATGCATGTGAGAAGAGGAAAAATGACCCAATCAACAAGAGTTTAGTCTGGTAAGCGTGTTAAAATCCGAGGGGAGTGCGTGTCAGCCTTAAGGGTGATAAAAGGTGGTCAATTGCTTGCCACGGGTAGCAAGTATGGTATCATTTGTCTCTTAATGAGAGTTTAAGTAAAAAGGGAGGAATTTCACTCACGAATCTTCAAAAATTTCATTTATTAAAAAACATTCTAAAACACAAAAACAGGTAAAAACCTAAAACATTAAAACAATACGGGAACCAGAACCTAAAAACAAGACAAGGGAGCACTCAGTTCTTATCATAAAAAAATGAAAAACTTAAAAATATCCCACCTTACTGCCGTTAAAAACCTCGTCCTTACGACCGCAGGGGAAACAAAAAGAAAAAAAAACAACGTCAATAGCTTCCACCGGGTGTACATCGGCCGCTTAGGACGTTTCAACCTATGCCCCTGCCTACCCCCCGCTCAGTTCCCGGGCTATATATAGCAGACCCCAGCAAGGATTTTATTAGTGGGCTAGTAACTAGCCCCGGGAACGAACTACTTTCGGTCTCTCTCCCTAGATGGCGTGGCAGGTTCCGCCGAAGAAAGATAGCTTTCTTTGCTAATCACGGGGTTACAAATCCCTATCCCCTATAAAAATAGCATTTGAACAAGTTAAAAAGTTTTAATCAATGCTAAAAGAAAGTTAGGCAAGCTTTTACCCCGGCTTAAAAGAGTGCATATAAAAACTGTTAAAAGAAAATGGCTATGGTTCCATTAAAATCAAGGATAAAGTACACGACAAAATCATATATATATATATAAAACTAATAAAAATAAATATAAAAAAAGTATGAAGGAAGAGGCATCGTCCACGTGCGTTTGCGCGGGCAAGTCGACCTTCTTCAGGGGAGACTCAAGCATTCCCAGTGCTCCGGCGCTACTTGGCTAGGTATGGGTCACTACAATAGTATATATTTTTGCAATAATACTAATAACCACAACAATAATAATAGTAATAACAATAATAATAACAATAATAACGATTTTATAATAATTATTTATATCATTATCTTAATTAGTATCGTTATTACTGTAATTATTACTGTTATAATAGATTTTTTGGCAATGATACTAATAATTAAGATAATAGTAATAATAATAATAATAATAATAATAATAATAATAATACTTTTAATAATATTCAAATGTTATCAAAATTCTCTTTATTCTCACTTTTATCATCATTATTGTATGATTATACAATTCTGGTATTATTTCATTATACCTAATAATTCCGAAATCACCAAAGAAATCGAAAAAATATCATTTGGAGTATACTCTCAAAAGGCTATATTTCGCTAGATTTTGCCGCTTTTTCGACTTTTGGGAATGTTTTTCTTATACCTTTTTTAATTATATATGGACACAATTCTCTTATTATCATCATCGTTATCATGATTATCATCATTATTATCGTTATCATCATCATTATCATCATTATCATCATCATATCATCATTATTGCAATATTATTCATCATTATTGCAATTGTTATCATTATTATTGCAATTATTGGAGTTATAGTATAATTTTTGCAATAATACTATAACCACAACAATAATAATAGTAATAACAATAATAATAAAATAATAACGATTTTTTTAATTAATTATTTATATCATTATCTTTTAAATTTGTATCGTTATTACTGTAATTATTTCGTTAAAAATAATTATTTTTTCAATTATACTACCAGTACAAAAAAATTAAAAAAAATATAATAAAAAATAATACCAAATTTTAAAAATATTTTAACCAACAACATATTATTATTATACCCCTTAAAAAACTTATTATTATTATGGTTATTAATTACAATATAATAGATTTTTTGGGCAATGATACTAATAAATTTAAAAATAATAGTTTTAAAAATAATAATAATAATAAAAATAATAATAATTAATAAATAATAATAATAAAATAATAATAATAAAAATTTTAATTAAAATTCAAATGTTAAACAAAATTTTCCCTTTATTCTCACTTTTATCTTTTCAATAAATTTTTATGATTAATACAATTCTGGGTTAAATTTTTATCATTATAAACCCCCAAAAATTGCCGAAATCACCAAAAAAAATCGGGAAAAAACGTCATTTTGGAGTAAACACTCTCAAAAAGCAATAATTTTAATTTTTTGCCCCGATTTTGCCGCTTTTTCGACCTTTTGGGGAATTTTTTTTTTTTTTTTTTATACCTTTTTTTATTTTTATATTTGGGCACAATTCCCCCCCTTAAATTTTCATCATCGTTAAAACATGAAATTTTCATCATTATTATCGTTATCATCATCCCTTTATAAAATTATTTAAAATTTAAATTATTTTCCCAAATTTTTAAACATCATTAAATTTCAATTTTTAAACCTTTATTATTGCAATTTGGGTTTTAAATATTAAATTTTTGCAAATAAATACTAATAACCACAACCCAATTTTAAAAATAGTAATAACCAAAAAAAAACAAGTAATAACGATTTTTATAAAAATTTATATCCCCCTTTATCTTAATTAGTATCTTATTACGAAATTTTTTACTGGTTTTAATAATTATTTTGCAAAATTTTAAATACCAAATAAAAAATAATTAAAAAATGATAATAAAACAATAAAATACTAATAAAAAATATTTTTAACCACTAGCATTATTATTTTTTATACTTATACTTATTATTATTATTGTTATTTTTACAAAAATATAAAAGATTTTTTGGCAATGATACTAATAATTAAGTTAATAGTAAAAATAATAATTAAAATTAATAAAATAAAATAATTTAAAAATAAAAAATTAAAAAATAATAATTTTAATAATATTCAAATGTTATTTAAAATTCTTTTAAATTTTCCCCTTTTTCATCATTTTTTGTTAGGGATTAATAAATTCTGGGAATTTTTATCATTATTTTCCCAATTTTTTGCCGAAAAACCCAAAAAAAATCGAAAAACGTCATTTTGGGGTATACTTCAAAAGGTATATTCGCTAGATTTTTCCGCCCTTTTTTTGACTTTTGGGAATGTTTTTTTATACCTTTTTTATTTTATAGGGGGCACCCAATTTTCCCCTTTTTTATCATCATCGTTATCTTAAATTTTCAAACATTAAATTTTTGGGTTTTCCATCTTTATTATAAACTTATCATAAATTTTCATCACATTATCTTCCCTTAATTTGCAATTAATTTTAAAAATTATTGCCAAAAATTTTTAAAATAAATTTTTGCAATTATTTTTTTTGGGGTTTATGAATGTTTTTGCAATAATATTTAATTTAAACCCCAAAAAATAATAAAAAGTTTAAAAACCAAAAATAATAAAATAATAACGTTTATAATAATTATTTTTAAACAAATTAAACTTAATTGTATCGTTATTTCTGTAATTATTACTGGTTTTTAATAATCATTTTTTTAAAATTAAAACTACCCGTACAAAATAAAAAAAAATGATAATAATAACAATAAAATATAATAACAATATTATAAACCCCTAGCATTATTATTATTATACTTATCTTATTATTATATTTGTTATTTTTACAGATATAATTTGATTTTTTGGCAATGATACTAATAATTAAAATAATAGTTTAAAAAATAATAATGTAATAATAATTAATTATTAAAAATAAAAAAAAATAATAAATAATAATAATAATAAAAAAATAATAATAATAATTTTAATAATATTTAAATGTTTTTTTTTTAAAAATTCTCTTTTTCTCATTTTTTTCATTATTGTTTTGATTAATTTCCCAAATTTTTGGGAATTATTATCATTATTACCCTAAAAATTAAAATTCCCAAATCACCCAAAAAAAATCGAAAAAACGTCATTTTGGAGGGATACTCTTTTTTAAAAAGGGTAAATTTCGCTAGAAATTTTTACCCCTTTTTTTACTTTTGGGAATGTTTTTTATACCTTTTTTATTATTTTATATGGACACAAAATTCCCCTTTTTTATCATCTCGTTATCATGATTTTCATAATTTTTATCGTTATCATCATCATTATCATCATTTTCACATTATTGCAAAATTTTTATCATCATTATTTTTCAATTGTTAAAACATTTTTTTTTGCAATTATTTGGAGTTATAGTATATATTTTTTTAATAATACTAATAACCCCAAAAAAAAATAGTTTAAAAACAATAATAATAAAAAATAACGAAATTTTTTAATAAAAAATTTATATATTATCTTTAATTTAAGTCTCGTTATTACTGTAATTAATTTCTGTTTTTAAAAATTATTTTTGCAATTTTTACTACCCCGTAAAATAATAATAATGGGTAATAATAAAAAATAATAAACTAAAAAAAATATTATAAACCCTTAGCCATTATTATATTTTAAATACTTATTATTTTTATTTTTATTATACAAAATATAATAGATTTTTTGGCAATGATACAATAATTAAGTAATAGTAAAAAAATAATAATAAAAATAATTAATAATAATAATAATAAAATAAAATAAAATAATAATTGTAATAATATTCAAAAAGTTTTCAAAATTTTTTTTTTATTCTCATTTATCATCATTATTGTTTGATTAAACAATTCTGGTAATTTTATCAAATTTTTTTACCCTAATAATTGCCGAAAAACCAAAAAAAATCGAAAAAAAAAAGTCATTTTTGGGTATCCCTCAAACGGGTATATTTCGCTAGAATTTTTTGCCCCTTTTGACTTTGGGAATGTTTTTTTCCCTACCTTTTTTTAAAATAAAAATATGGACACAATTCCGCCTTATTTAATTATCCTTTTTCCCTCAAATTTCCATATTTACGTTATTTTTATCATCATTATTAATTTTTTTTTCACCCCTTTTTATATCATTTCATCATTATTGCAATTATTATCATCATTATTTCAATTTTTATCATTATTATTGAATTATTTGGGGTTAAGGAAAATATTTTTTAATAATATAAAACCACAAAATAATAATACTAAAACAAAATAATAACAATAATAAAAGATTTTATAATAATTTTTTATACATTAATTTTTTTAATTAGATCGTTTTTTTGTAATTTTTACGTTATTTAAAAATTTTTTTTGCAAAATTTTATACCAGTACAAAAAAATAATAATGATAATAATAAAAAATAATAATACTAAAAACAATTTTAAAACCCCAACATTATTTTTATTAACTTATTTTTATTATTTTTATTGTTATTATTACGATATAAAAGATTTTTTGGGAATGATACTAAAAATTAAGATAAAAGTAATAATAATAATAATAATAATAATAATAATAATAATAAATAATAATATAATAATAATAATAATTTAATAATATTCAAATGTTATCAAATTCTCTTTATTCTCACTTTATCATCATTATTGTTATGATTATACATTCTGGTAATTATTATCATTATTACCCTAATAATTGCCGAATCACCAAAGAAATCGAAAAACGCATTGGATATCTCTCAAAAGCTATATTTCGTAGATTGCCGCTTTTCGACTTTGGGAAGTTTTTTCTACTTTTTATATAATATGACAATCCTTATTATCATCATCGTTATCATGATTACTCATATTTCGTTATCATCATCATTATCATCATTACATCGTATCATCATCATTATCAGTTTTCGTTATTATTTTTGCAATTATACAGTACAATAATAATAATGATAATAATATAATAATACTAATAACATATTATAACCACTAGCATTATATTATTATACTTATACTTATTATATTATTGTTATTATACAGATATAATAATTTTTTGCAATGATACTAATAATTAAGATAATAGTAATAATATAATAATATATAATAATAAAATAATAAAATAATATAATAATATAATAATATTTAATAAATCAAATGTTATCAAATTCCTTATCTATTTTATATCATTATGTTATGATAAAATTCTGGTATTATATTATACCCTAATATTCGAAATCACCAAAGAAATCGAAAAACTAATTTTGGGATACTCTAAAGGCTATATTTCGTAGATTTTGCCGCTTTTCGACTTTGGGAATGTTTTAACTTTTATTTAATATGGACCAATTCCTCTTATTATCATATCGTTATCATGATTATCATCATTATTATCGTATCATCATCATTATCATCATTATCATATCATATCATCATTATTGCAATATTATCATCTTATTGCAATGTTATCATTATTATTGCAATTATTGGAGTTATAGTATATGTTTTTGCAATATACTAATAACCACAACAATAAAATAGTAATAACAATAATAATAACAATAATAACGATTTATATAATTATTTATATCATTATCTTAATTAGTATCGTTATTACTGTAATTATTACTGTTATAATAATTATTTTTGCAATTATACTACCAGTACAAATATAATATGATATAATAACAATAATAATACTAATAACTATTATAACCACTAGATTATATTATTATACTAACTTATTATTATTATTGTTATTATTACAGATATAATAGATTTTTGGCAATGATATATAATAAGATAATAGTAATATAATAATAATAATAATAATAATAATAATAATAATAATAATAATAATATAATAATAATATTTAATAATATTCAAATGTTATCAAAATTCTCTTTATTCTCACTTTATCATCATTATTGTTATATTAATACAATTCTGGTAATTATTACATTATTACCCTAATAATTGCCGAATCACCAAAGAATCGAAAAACGTCATTTTGGAGTATACTCTCAAAAGCTATATTTCGCTAGATTTGCCGCTTTTTGACTTTTGGGAATGTTTTTTATACCTTTTTATATTATATGGACACAATTCCTCTTATTATCATCATCGTTATCATGATTATCATCATTATATCGTATCTCACATTATCATCATATCATCATTATCAGAAATATCATCATTATTTTTTAATCAAAAATTATTCATCAAAAAAAAAAAAAAAAAATATTGCAAAAAAAAAAATTTATATCATCATTTTATTGCAAAAAAATGTTATATTTTTAAATTA
>NW_023645848.1:5000-7923 GCF_015228065.2 Penaeus monodon
CTGTTGGTCTAGGAGGTAAATATATAATTTAATTGCTTAAAAATACCACATATTTTCACGTATAAAGTAATTTATACCATCTACTGCAAATAGATTCTTAGTGTCCCTCTGCACATTCAAATATCAGGGTATTTTTGTTCCTATAGGATTGTGTTAAGTCATAGCTAATATCCCTTTGGATAAAAGTTCATTGCTCTTCTTTTGGATGCAAGTCCATTTTGTACTGAAGAAAAGCTGATTGTTTGGGTTCTCTTCCGCTGATGCCTCCCGAAACGCGCTTTCTGGTATGCTTAAAGATGACTGTGATGAGATAACTGATACAAGCACATCCAGAGGGGTGTGCTATTTTATGTAAGGATTTCAAAAAAGAAACAAAAAGTAGAACAACCAAGCTCCTAGATCAACAGAAAGTTATGACAATAAAATGATAGTTTGAAATCAGTAGGGGGAATCTATTTAGTGTCCCCTGAAATATCTGACAGAAAATAATATCCCTATTGACATTCTTGTCGGCCTTGCAACATAATGGGATGCAACAATTTGTTAAAAAACCGCCTTAAAAACAAAGTGCCAAATGTTACCATCATCAGTGCAAAAGCCACTTTATTTATGTGTGTGCATCAAACTCTTATTTCTGGGCACAGTGTAAAAAGAAAGAGTGACTTTAACCCAATTCCCACGGTTTGAAGGTCAAGCACAAAAAGGATTACTTACTGCATAAGATTGTCCCTAACACGGCTGTAAAAAGAATTCTTGCACAAAGGGAGCCTTTGGGGTTGACTTTCAAGGAAAAATGTTAAAAAGAAAAACCTGGAGCTCCTAAATTATTCCACGATGCTTTAAACGATTTTTCAGTATTGCTATGCTTTAAATTTCCCTGGACATTATCTTGATAAAATCCATCGATTTTAACTTTCTCCCTTTTGAGAAGTGGCCCTTACCCAAACCCTGTGATACACAATGCTGCAAACAACTCGTTATCAAAGTTTCTACAGGCATTATCTTTTGCATACATATTAGAAAATTAATCTAACGACGCCTTTTTTTTTTTACTGCCAATAGGTCCAACTATCTTAGGGGATTGTGTTAATGCAAAAGCCAGAAATATTTAACAAATATATACTACTGCATGCACGCGAAAAATACTTTTTTTAAGTGTCTGTGAAAGCAAATTTCCCCTGTAGTCATTTTTGGGGGAACAATGTGCAGTACTAACAGTGAATAATGTTTCGGTAAAAACATTTCGATGAAGCCCCTTTCTTTTGCAGCCCTGCAAGCCAAGTTTCAAGAATATTTCAAGGTGAACTAGAACAACGCGATAGGGAGTGGAGACGTTTACATGACACTGACATTCCATCTAGCCTCTAAAACTCAACAATACCTGAAGGAATTTTTTAAGGCCTTTCAAAACTGACGAATGGAGATGACGTTCCAAAATTCAGTAATATGCCCAATTTTTTTTATTGAAGTTCTTGCCCTTCGGCAAGGAAAGGGTCTTTTCCAAAACAGGATTAATTTAAAAATAATGAGGAACAAGATGACACCATCCACACAGGGAGAACTACTGCATCTATCAGAACCGTGAAGGAGTCGGGACGATGCATCACGTTAATTAAGCGGACGCTTGAATGATTGACCTAGCGCAAAGCCTAAATGTAAAATTGTTACTTTTATGTTTTATATCAATGCATATTGTACAAATAATAATCTTACTTTTTATCACTAAATATTCGATTAATTTTTAATGTAAACATTTTGGGTGTGTAAAATAAAATTTATCAATCTTAAATGTGTTTTTATTTTTCTTCTACTAATTACTCATTTGTTCAACTCATATTCTTTGTAACGATATTCTACACCGTCTACTTCTCGCTCACCGTACACTCTTTATCTATGTTAATGTTTTATTGTATATATAAATACTCGCCCATAGACAGATCCACAGACCCCACAGACACACACACACACACACACACACACACACACACACACACACACACACACACACACACACTCACACAACACAACACACACAACACACACACACACACACACACACACATATATATATGGATACATTATATGCATATATATATATATATATTATATAAAATATATTTAAAATATAATTAGATATATATATATAATAATATATGCATATATATAATATATATATATATATGCATATATATATATATAGATATATATAAAATATATATATATTATATATATATATATATATATATATTATATATATATATATATATATTATATATATATATATATTTACTATATATACATACATATTATCTAAACAATATGTATGTAAGCATATTGATATTTATATCATATGAAATGTACAGTTATATCTTAGTTATGCTTTCCGTTTATCTTTCCATGAATACAACAAGCAGTGTATAAAAAAGCAATCCCTGCCCTGCCATGAAGTTACACGCGCGTCAGGGTGCATGAGAGTTTGCTTTTCTCGGCCCAACTTTGGCAATAGGAAAACATAAAAAAAGAATTCTCATTGTCACCCCAGACTTACCCTTACACTTCTTTGCGTGTGTAATAAATACTTTATTACGTGTTACAGTGTAAAAATTTCGGAAAATCTAGCACTCTAGCATTTGGAACCCACCCCTCGGACTGCCGCATCTACTTCCCTCAGCCACATTCGCCACTAAATTCCCCAAAAACCCATACCACGTCCATCTCCGTCTCAGCGTACTCAGGAATCCACTCGCCCCCAAGAACCGTCTGCCTCGTGTATCCGCTCAGCGTTTTTCAGAGTAGCGTGGATTCCTCACTTGCTAATTTCCCCGTCAGGTAGTTACCGGAGCTTAGTGTGTATGATATCTACCTGGGATCAGCCCGTTGAAAAGGGGGGAGGGGGAGGGGAGGGGAGGGGAAGGGGGGAAAA
>NW_023645849.1:5000-7923 GCF_015228065.2 Penaeus monodon
CACACAAACACACCACACCACACACAACACACCACACACACACACACACACACACACAATATATATATATATATATAAAATATATATATATATATAATATAATATATATATATATTGCGGTGTGGTGTGTGGTTTGTGTGTGTTGTTGTGTGTGTTGTGTGTGTTTGTGCAGATGTATGTATAATAATAAAACATATTACAAAAACAACATACATAACATAATACTACATAAGAACAACACACACACACACACACACACACACACACATATATATATATAATATTATTAATATATATATATATATTTTATATAATATATATATATATACATTTATATATATAATGTTATATATAAAATATATTATATATATAATAAAAATATATTATATTATATATATATATATATGTGGGTGGGTGTGTGGTGTGGTGTGTTGGTGGGGGTGGGTGTGGTGTGTGTATGTATAAATATAGATGATAGATAGTGAAGATAATAGTAAATAAATGCTGTCTCTCTCTAATATATATTTTTGGTGTGTATATATATTATATATATATATATATATATATATAATAATATATATTAATATATATATGTTTAATAATATAATATGTGCGCGCGTTTCTGTGTGTGTGTGTGGTGTGTTGTGTGTGTGTGTTTTGTGTGTGGGGTGGGGGTGGGGTGGTTTGGGGGGTGTGACTTTTTAATAAGAACCTTCATAATTCCGATAAATCACTTACCCCTAAACATTTGGAACATCATGAATATCTTATTTGACGTTAAGTGGAAGAAAAATTTGATTAATGCTTATTAAATGAAAATTTAACTATTTTAATACAACTTTACATCATTAGTACGTTACGTTTGTATTCTTTACTAAATTGTTATCATAAGCATTTAAAATTTTTTTTTATTAAAATTATTTACATTATTAATATTATTGTTTCTTTATCGTTATCATTACCCTTTGTGTTATTTTTTATTAGCATCGTATTATTAAGCTATCATTATCATTTCTATAATTTTTTTATCATCATCATCATCATTATTTATCATTATATTTTTCTAATCTTATCTTCCTCCCCCCAGCATCATCAGCATCTTTTTATCATAATTAGTTTTTCATTTTCATAAATTTTGTTTTTTCGGGGATTATATAAAATTTTTTTCAGATTTTTTCTTAGCTGTTTAAAAAGTTTTGTACTACAAGAAGACTTCCTACTACAGATTATTTTCGAATTTTAAAAATGTTTCATCATTTTAATCTTATATATATTTTTTACAAAAATTAAAATGATCGCTTTTCAGGATTATTCAAGCAAATTTATAAGAGAGTCGGCTATTTTAAAAAAAATAAATCTAATTAATGGGATAAAAAATCTCCAACCCTTTGCTAAAGTTAACATATCCGTTACAAGAGAATACATATATAGCATCGAGACCACGCAAAAGGGGGAGAAATGAACTTTTCTAATACAATTTAAAAGAAAAAAATTAATGAAATATATACCAGAGTTAACATTTTTTGTAAAAAATAATTCAAGGAAAAAAAAAAAAAAAACTCAGATTACTTAGCATTTTACTTTTTGTAAGATCTTTGATATACATATCTCGTCCGTTAAACCCGCCATAGATCCCTTTATCCAGGGATCCATCCATTTTTTATCGTAAAACCCTACTTTCTTATTATCTTAACTTGATATGGAGCAAATTTAAAGTACCCTCTTTTTTACTTACTTTAATTAAAACTGTTATTTAAAGAAACATTTCGGCGGCCTTTGCAAAAGTTGCCTTTTGCAAGTTATTTCTAGATGAGGTGAGATGTTTACAAAATTTAACGTGAAAATGAAGAATAGGGTGAATAAAAAATATTATTTTTAACAATACTATGTAAAAATGTGGAATTAGATATACCCCCAGAACATATATGCAAATAAGTAAAAAATTAATACATATACGTTTTTAGCCGAGACGTCAGTGATCTGTCGCAGTTAACGGCATACTTACCCCGCTGGCGTTTAGTCTTTATTTTCAGTCCCCATTCTTTTTTTTTCTGCCCCGTCTTTAAAACACTTCAGCTGTAAAGCGCTTCAGGGGGATAATGGGCAGCAAAACCTCAAAATTTTTAAAAAAAAACTTGCTCCTTTTTATTTTGGGGAAGTTGGATACAACACTTAACGAGAGCAAAAACTAGCCAACTTGCACTGTGCCCCCTTTTAAAGTGTGTTGTGCTGATGCTTTAAAAAAGGCTTTTGTAAGAAGCTTTCCAAACTGAACCCGACAATTACCGGTTTTCACAGAAGTGGAATAGGGCATGCCCACATGCTTATATAAAATATAATATATATATAATATATAGATAATATAATATATAATAATTTTAATATAATATATAAATATAAATAAAAAATATTACAACAATATAAATAAAATAATAAAATATATAATATATATATAGATAAATTATATATTGTTTACAAAAAAATTTTTATATATATTAATATATATATCAAATATATATATATATAATAATTTTTAAAAGATATATAATAATGTTTTTTTTTTTTTTTATTTATAGAATATATATTATAATATATATTATCATTAAAATATAAATATTTTAATATATAAAAGTATATATATAATATATTTTTAAATAATATAATTATAATTTTTAGAATTTAATATAATATATAATAATTATTACATATATTATAAAAAATATATTTTTAAAAAAATTTAAATATATTTTTAATATAATATTTTTATTTTAAAAAAAAAAAAAAATATATATAGAAAAAAAAAATATATATAAAAAAAAAAAAAAATACTTTTTTTTTTTTTTTTTTTTTATCTTTTTTTTTTTTTTTTTTTTTTTTTTTTTAAAAAAAAAAAAAATTTTAAAATATTATAAGAAAAAAAATA
>NW_023645850.1:0-7923 GCF_015228065.2 Penaeus monodon
CTAAGGTCGGGGAGGAAGCCCTTACGAATTCCGACAGTCTACTGAATTGCGGCAATTTTGTCCCAATGTAACACACAAGTCTAAAACTCGTGTGACTGTTTGACTTGAGTCCTTACCATTGTAATGGATCACGATGGGGTAGTTTTTCCTTGCTCATTAAAATCTTTGAAATTTTTTCGTTTCATTATTTATTTGTTTTTGGTATTTAAAAATTTATTAAATTTGCGATAAGATTGTTGTTTCATGCCGCGCTAGTTTTAAAAGAAAATTTTAAAAAATGATAGTAATCTAATTAAAATTCAATTATGAAAAAAACCCGGGTTTTGAGGTGTTTATTGAGAAATAATAAAAAGGGGGGGGGTGGAAAATAAAAAAAAAAAAAAAAAAAACTCTTGAAATTTCTCTCATTAAAAAATTTGAATCAATTCTTTATCATTTTAAAGGGTCATTTGCGTAATATTGAATAAAAACCATCTATAGCTTTTTTTTTTTTTTTTTTAGATTTTGAACCGAATAATAACACTTTTAAAAGGTTTTAGGGGGAAAGTTGCCAGATAGTAAAAAACGAAATTTAAAATAAAAAAAGTATCTCTCTTACTTAAAAGGACTTCATTATGTCTCTTTTTTTTTCTCATTTCTCCCCCCTGAAACTTAGACCCTATTTTTTCCCCTAAAATAAATAGGGAGATCAATTTCCCCTCCCCCCTCCTCCGTATTTTCTTTTTTTTTAAATCTTTTTCGTTTTTCTCTTTCTCTGTCCACCTGGGGGGAATATTTCGTGATGGGTGGTGCTAAAATGAGGGGGGATGATCTCTAGTGTGCCAAAATTACCTTTTTGGGCTATCTGGGTTTTTTTTGGGGGTTCCAAAGGCCTCCCTGAGCTGGCCAAAGCCCCAAACGTATTTTTGGGGATTTTTATATCTGTTGTTTAAAAACCCTTCAATATAATTAATTAATATTTATATATATTATATATATTATATTATATATATACACATTTATACTTAAAATTCCCTTTAATTAATAATTAATATATAAAAATTATTATATTATAAAATATGTTGTTTTGGGGTGTGGGGTGTGTGTTGTGTGTGTGGTGTGTGTGTGTCGTGCGCGCGCGTTGTGTGTGCGTGCGTGCTTTGGGGGTTTCTATATTTTTGTATTGTGTGTGTGTTTTTGTGTGTGTTGTGTGTGTGTGTGTGTGTTGTGTTGTGTATGTTATTGTCGTATGTGTATGTTTGAAAGTTTCTGTATGTATCTTATGTGTATTTACTTTTGTTTTGTATGACCCTTTTTAAACCGCTTTTTAAGACACTCATTTTATTCTCGAACCTTTTCTACTTTTCTTAAAAAATCCTTATCTCCGACCCCAAACCAAGGTGAAAAAAAAAAAAAATATATAAAAAAAAGAAAACCAAAGGTTACGAACAAAAACCTTTTTTCTGTCTTTAAATCTTCTGTTTTAAAAAAGGAATTTATGAATTATCAAAATGCAGTGGGCCCTTAGGATAAATTAACAATGAATAAAAGAAAAATAAAAAATGAAAAGATGTGAAAAAAATAAAAATAACAAAAATTGAAAAAATAAGTAGAAAACAATAAATAGTTTAAAATAAATCATTACCCAAAATCCCCCCGGGTTTAGGGTTTTTCCCCTTTGGGGTTTTTTTGTAAATTTTGTTACTACTGGCTCCCATGTGTACCCTCCAAGAGTCATCAGTGGGCCATACTGACTGTTTTTATTTCCCCTTCCCTTAAATTGGGGGGAAAATTTTTTTTTTCCTTTTAATACTTTGATATCAATACTGTTATTATTGTTTATTGATGTTTTTATTATTAAAAGTTTTTTAAAAATCTTTTAAACATTTGAAAATGAAAAATGAAAAAGCCCTTTTCCAAAAGTCAGGAAAGGGAAACGGTGGAAAGGTGGACAAATAAGGACCCCTTGTGACTACCCTTTAGCCTCTAGGTGATAAAATAATAACCTGTGATCGGGGGCATGGAGTATTCTTGCCAAAACGTGGCGAGGGGTTAAAATAAATAGGTAAATAAATGAATAAATGATAAATATTAGAAAAAAAAAATACAATAAATAGAATAAGCACAAAAAATAAAAAAAATGAAAAAATAAGATAATAAAGATAAATAAAAAATAAAATAACAAACAATGGAAAAAAAAACCCAAAAAAAAAATGAAATAACTCGTAAATAAAAAAAAACGAAAAATAAAGTGAACAACATGGTGGGAATAAAATAAATAATAGGGAAAATAGGAAAAAAATGAATAAACGAAATAGGAGATAAAATGAATAAATGAAAGGAGATAAATGAATAATACTGGTGGAAAAAACACGAATAAATAAAAGAATGGAAAATAAATGAATAAACGGATAAAAAATAATAAAAAATCGGGATAGGAAAAAAAAAGAAATACAAAAATAGGAAACAGACCGAAAAAGGGACACGTGGTACAAAAAGGTTCTTTTTTATTGTCGTTCGCGGAAATATCCCGCTTTTTTCATGAATCCCGAAGGGGTTTTTTTTGGATCCGCGCACAGTCGCATCTGATCTTAAAAAAAAAAAAAAAAAAAAAAAAAAAAAAAAAAATAATAATAATAAAAATAAAAATAAAATAAAGATTTTTCAGCGTGATTGTTTTTAAAAAGGATAAAAAAAAAAAAAACGTAAAAAAACATAAAAAATTTTGGCTTTTTTTCTTTTTTAAATCAAGAAAAGAAAGTTAAAAAAAGGAAAAGAAAAGAAAAGGGGGAGAAAAAGGAAAAACAAAGAAGAAAAACAAAGGGACAAAAAATCAAAAAAAAAACAAATAGACGTAAAAAAAAAGCAAAACTTAAATGAAATGAAAAGAAAAAATGAATGAAAAACAAAAAAGAAAGAAAAAAAGAAAAAAAAAAAAAGAGACAAAAAAATGAAAAAGGAAAAGATGAAAAAAGAAAAGAAGATAAATAAGGGAAAGAAAAAGAAAACCGAAAGAAAACGAAGACACCCCTCTTCGCCCCATCGCAAAAACCATAAAAAAAGTTATTCAAACCCATAATAATTAGATTAATTTAAACCCATGGGTTAAATTAAAAATTAAATTTATCGATAGGGATATTAAAGGGGACGGAGATGAAACTGCTTAAAAAAACAAGAACGCGTGTCTTTTAAAAAACCTACATCAATAGAAAACGGCTCTCTCACCCTGAAAATCGACACTGTGTCAAGGTATTTTTCTTGTTTTTTTTATATATTCTCTGTGTAAATTTATTTTTTTTGTGTATTATTTTTCTTGTTTTGAGAGGCTTTCCTCCGGTTAATACTGGCGTCTATTTTACTGTTTTCCCCTTTTTTTTCATTTTTTGTGTTTTTTTTCGAATTTAAAATACCTAGGGGACTTTGGTAAGGCTGTTTATACATATGTTGATTGTCTTTGTCTTTTTTGTATGTGTTGTATACTGTGGCGCATGCTTCTTGTGTCTCGCTCAGTCCCCTTTCTTTTTCTTTTTCATTCTCATTCCCTCCTCTCCTGTCTGTTCCCCCCCCCCGCCTGCTTCCTTCTTTTCTCTCTCCTCATCCCCCAAAAAAACGCCGCACGCATGTACGCCCCAGACACAGAAACACACAACCACACACACACACACACAAATTATATTATATTAAAATATATTATATAAATAATTAATATTTAATATATTATTGCATATTATTTAAAACTATATATCTATATTCTATATATCACTATCTACTATTTTTACTTCTATCTATCTCTCTCTCCTCTCTCTCCCCTCTCTCTCTCTCCCCTTCTCTCTATATATTATTTATAATATAATTTTATATAAAATTTTTAAAATATATATATATATATATGTGTGTGTGTGGTGTGTTTGGTGTGTGTGGTGTGTTGTGTGGTGGTGTTTGTGTGTGGGTATGGACATCTTATATGTATATGTTGTAATTTTAATTATTATATATATTATATAATATACTATCAATATAATTAAAATATATAATAAATTATATTTTTATATCTATTATATTTTGTGTGTTGGGGGTGTGTGGTGTGTGTGTGTGTGTGTGTGTGTGGTGTGTGTGTGTTGGTGGGGGTGGTTGTTAGAGTATTTGTATGTATTTCTTTTTGATATTGTTTTTGATGTTCCCTATATTTCTATATATTAAAATTTTTTTTATATTTTAATTATTATATATTATAAAGTATTTGTTGGGTGGGGGTAATTTTGTGTGTTGGGGGCGTGCGTGTGGGGGGTGGTATGTGTGTGGGTGTGTGTGTGTGTTGGGGTGTGTTGTGTGTGTGTGTGTGTGGTTGTGGTGGTTGGTTGTGTGTCTTGTGTGTGTGTTTTTGGGGTGGAGAGAGGGATTATATTTTATATTTAAAAATATTTAATTATATTAATTATATTCCCCAATACCCCAAAACACAACACCATACCACCCCCCCCCACCCCACCCACACCCAACCCACCCCACACTATTTATGTAATTCTTGCATATATATAATATATATTAAAATTTTAAAATTTTATATATTATATATATATCTTTTTTAATTATTTTTATATTTTTTATTATAATATATATATTTTTTTTTTTTTATTATTTTATTGGTGTTTGTTTTTAAAATTTTATTTAAACCCCTAAATATATTTTTAAAATTTTGCACACACCACACACACACACAACCCAACACACACCCACACCAACACCACACCCCACCACAACACCACACACACCACACAAACAAAAAAAAAATTATTAATATATAATAATATATATAATTTTAAATATAAAATTTTTATATATTATATATATATGTTATGATTTTAAAATATATATATAATATTATTATATTATATATACATCATATACAATATATGTATTCCTAACACAAAAACCAACAACCACACCACCACACCACCACACCCCCCCAAAAAAAAACCCCCCCACACCCCACAAAATATATATATTATTTTATAATATATATTAAAATTATATATTATAATATAAAATTTGAGAGAGAAAAGGGAGAAGAAGAGGGAGAGAGGAGATAGATAGATAGATAGATAGTTTGATAGTTTGTTTTAAAGAAAATTAAAATTTTAAAGATATAATAAATTATATGCAATTATAATTATATATATATTTTTATATATATATAAATAATATTATATTATATAAAAATTATGTGTTTTGGTGTGTGTGTTGTGTGTGTGTTCTGTGTCTGCGTGCGTACATGCGTGGTGCGTGTGTGTTATGAAGAGAGAGAAAGAGAAAAAGCAGAGACGGCAGACGCAAGAGAGGAGGGAATGAAAATAAAAAAAGAAAAGCAAAGACTGAGCGAACACAAGAATGCATGCGCACAGAACATCCCAATAAAAATGAAAAGAAAATCATACATAGTATAAACGCCTTCCCAAAAGTCCCTAGGTATTTTTAATTAAAAATAAACAAAGTAAAAAAAAGGGAAAAGTAAAATGACCCCAGATTTTAAACCGTGGGGAAGTCCATCCTCAAAAAAAGAAAAAAATCACAAAACAAAAAAATTACACGATAAAATTATAAAAAACAAGAAAATACCCTTTACACAGTGTCGATGTCAGCTGGTGAGAGATCCGTTTTTTTATTGCATTGTGGTTCTTAAAAAACCGTCGATTTTCTTCGTATTTTTAACTTTATCTCCTTGCCCTTAATATCCCTCTGATTGAAATTTAACTTTAATTAAATCCATCGTTAAAATTTAAATTTTAAATTTCTTCTCGGTTGAATTAAACTTTTTTATTGGGTTTTGTCGATGGGGCGAAGAGGGGTGTCTCTCGTATTTTCTTCTCGTTGTTTTTCTGGTTCTTTTACCTTATTTTATCTTCTTTTTCTTTTTC
Organism: Penaeus monodon; assembly: GCF_015228065.2. Lineage (NCBI taxonomy): Eukaryota > Metazoa > Arthropoda > Malacostraca > Decapoda > Penaeidae > Penaeus > Penaeus monodon. Next base: position 5,895 of record NW_023645850.1, read on the forward strand.
TCATCTTTTCCTTCTTCATCTTCTTTGTCTCTTTGTTTTTTTTTTCTTTTTTTTTCTTTTCTCTTTTTGTTTTTTTCATCTCATTTTTTTCTTTTAATTTTCATTTAAGTTTATGCTTCTCTTTTTACTGTTCTATTAGTTTTTTTTTTACTGATTTTCTTGTCCTTCTTGTTTTTCTTCTTCTGTTTTTCCTCTTTTTTTCTCACCTTCTTCTTTTTCTTTTCCTTTGTTTAACTTCATTTACTTTGATTTAAAGAAGAGAAAAAAGCCATAGATTCTTTATGTTTTTCTACGGTTTTTTTTTTTTATCCTTTTAAAAATCAATCCACGCTGAAACTTCTTTATTTTTTATTTTTTATATTATTATTATTATTATTTTTTTTTTTTTTTTTTTTTTTTTTTTTTTTTTTTAAGACTACAGATGCGACTGTTGCGCGGATCCAAAAAACCCGTTCGTGGATTCATGAAACTGCGTGGATATGTCTTCCGCGAACGACAATAAAAACGAATCCAGTTTTAGTACCTATTCGTGTCCTTATTCGTGTCTGTTTCCTATTCTTGTATTTATTCATTTTATTTCCTATCCATGTATTTATTCATTTTATTTCTTATCCATGTATTTATTCTTTTATTTCCTATTCTTCTATTTATTCGTGTTTATTTCCTATCCATGTATTTATTCATTTTATCTCCTATTCTCGTATTTATTCATTTTATCTCCTATTCTCGTATTTATTCATTTTATCTCCTATCCATGTTGTTCACTTTTATTTATCTTGTTTATTTTATTTACTGAGTTTATTTCATTTTGTTTTGTGTTTTATTTATCTCATTTGTTTTGTTCTATTTATATTCTTTATCTTATCTTTATTTATCTTATTTATTTCATTTATTTTATTTATTGTGCTTATTCTATTTATTGTATTTATTTTTGTCTAATTATTTTATTCATTTCATTTCATCTTATTTTACCTATTCTATTTAACCAATCGCCACGTTGGCAAGAATACATGCCATGCCCACTGTATCACAGGTTTATTTATTGTATTCACACATAGATGGCTCTACAAGTGCTTAGTCATCAAGGGGTCACTTATTAGTCCTACCTTTCTCACCTGTTTACCCTTTTCCTTGACTTTTGGAAAGGATCTTTTGCATTATTTCATTGTCTTAAATGTTAACAAGATTTTAATAATACTTTAATAATCATAACATCAATAACAATAATAACAGTATTGATATCATTGTATTAAAAGGAAAAACGCATTTTCCCGCCAATTCAAGGAATGGGGAAATCAAGATCAGTCAGTATGGCCTACTGATAGACTCCTTGGAGGCTGAGCACATGTGGAGCCATCTGTATGTAACAAAATTCACAAAAACCTACAAGGGACAGAACATAAATCCGGGGTGATTGGGTTAATGCATTTATTATATCTATTTTATTTGTTTCATTTACTCTATTTTATCAATTTTTTTGCTTATTTCATTTATTTCATCTATCTTATCTATTTATCTATTTATCTTTCATTCATTTGTTAATTTATTACTCGCTAAGGACGACTGCATTATGATAATTTCACTAAATTCCTTTTTGAAAACAGAAGATTAACCGGACAGAAAAAGGTTTAGTCTCGTAATCCTTTTGGGTTTTCTTATTTATATATATTTTTTTTTATTTTTCACCAGTTGGTTCGGGGTTCGGAGATAATGGATTTTAGAAGAAACGTAGAAAAAGGTTCGATGAATAACCTGAGTGTCTTTAAACGCGGTTGAAAAGGAGTCGTATACACACACATATACGTATACATACACATATACGTATACATACAGATACACTTACACATACATACACATACGTACACATACATACACACACACACAACACCACAAACACACACACACACACCACACACTACATAATATATAGCCACACGCACCACGCACACACACACGGCGCCACGCACCACACACAACACACACCACACACACACCCCACACACATACTCATATATATAAAATAATTTTA
>NW_023645851.1:0-7921 GCF_015228065.2 Penaeus monodon
AATTTATCTCATTTTGCATTATTATCATTTTAATTATTTAAATTTATATTTGCAGTTAAAAATAATTTACACTATCAAATAACAACTACAATAATAATAGTAATACAATAATAATAACAATAAAAACGTTATTTATATCATTATTTATATCATTATTTCAATTAATATCGTTATTACTGTAATTATTACTGTTTAAAAATAATTATTTTTACAATTATACTACCAGTAAAATAATAGTAATGATATAATACAAAAATAATATTAATAAAAATATTATAAAAATTAGTATTATTATTATACTTATTATTATTATTATTGTTATTATTAAGTTAAATATATTTTTTGGCAATAATCTAACAATTAAAGTAATAAAAATAAAATAATAATAACATAATAATAATAATAATAATAATAATAATAATAATAATAAAATGATAATAAAAATGATATAGTATAATTTAATAATCATCAAATGTTACCCAAATTCTCTTTATCCTCACTTTTATCATCATTATGTCATGATTAAAAGAATTCTGGAAATTTTTATCATTATTACCTTAATTGCCAAACCCTCAAATAAATGGAAAAACGTCATTTTGGGAGTCTACTCTCAAAAGGGTATATTTCGCTAGTTTTTGGGCCGCTTTTTCGACTTTGGGATTTTTTTTCTTTTACCTTTTTTTATTATATATGGCCCAAAATTCCTGTTTTTATCATCATTATTATCATGATTATCATCATTATTATCGTTATCATCATCATTATCATCATTATCATCATTACATCATCATTATCATCTTTATTGCAATTATTATCAAAATTTTTGCAATTATTATCATTATTATTGCAATTATTGCAGTTTAATAATAATTTTACATCTATACTAATAACAACTACATAATAATAGTAATAACAATAAAAAAAACAATAATAACGTTTTTATAATCATTTTTTATATCATTATTTCAATTAATATCGTTATTACTGTAATTATTACTGTTATAAAAATTGATTTTACAAATTTACTACCAGTAAAAATAATAATAATAATAATAACAAAATAATATTAATAACAATATTATAACAATTATATTATTGTAATTATACTTATTATTATTATTATTGTTATTATTACAGTTATAATATATTTTTGGCAATAACAAATTAAAGTAGAATATAATATAATAAAATAATAATAAAAATAATACAATAATAATAATAAAAATAAAAATAAAAATAATAATGATAACAATGATAATAATAATGAAAATAATTTTATTAATAGTCTCAAATGTTATCCAAATTCTCTTAATTCTCACTTTTATCATCATTATTGTCTGATTAATAGAATTCTGGAAATTATTATCATTTTTACCCTAATAATTGCCAGAATCATCAAATGAATGGAAAAACTTCATTTGGAGACTACTCTCAAAGGCTATATTTCGCTAGATTTTGCCGCTTTTTCGACTTTTGGGATTTTTTTTCTTTTACCTTTTTTATTATATATGGACACAATTCCTGTTATTATCATCATTATTATCATGATTATCATCATTATTATCATTATCATCATCATTATCATCATTATCATCATTATCATCATCATTATCATCATTATTGAAATTATTATCATCATTATTGCAATTATTATCATTATTATTGCAAATTTTTGCAGTTATAATATATAATTTTACATCTATACTAATAACAATAACATAATAAAAGTAATAACAATAAAAATACAATAATAACGTTTTTATAATCATTATTTATATCATTATTTTAATTAATATCGTTATTACTGTAAATATTTTCTTTATAATAATTATTTTTACAATTATACTACCAGTAAAAATAATAATAATGATATTAATAACAATAAAGTATTAAAAACAAAATTTAACAATAAGTATTATTACCAAATTTTACCCTTATTATTTATTATTATTTTTATTAATACAGTTATAATATTTTTTTGGCAATAATACTAATAAATTTAAAATAATATAATAATAAAAATAATAATAATAAAAATAAATAATAATAATAATAATAATAATAATAATAATAATAATAATAATAATAATAATATGATAATATATAATAATAATGATAATAGTAATAATATTAATAAACATCAAATGTTATCCAAAATCGATTTAATCTCACATTTATCATCATTATTGTCATGATTAATAGAAATCTGGTAATTATTATCATTATTACACTAATAATTGCCAGAACATCAAATGAATGGAAAAAACGTCTTTTGAGTCTACTCTCAAAAGGCTATATTTCGCTAGATTTTTGCCGCTTTTTCGACTTTGGGATTTTTTGTCTTTTAAACCTTTTTTATTATATATGGACACAATTCCTGTTATTATCATCATTATTATCATGATTATCATCATCATTATCGTTATCATCATCATTATAAATATCATCATTATCTCATCATTATCATCATTATTGCAATTATTATGATCAATATTGCAAATTTTTATCATTATTATTGCAATTATTGCGTTATAATATATAATTTTTTCATCTATACTAAAAACAACTACAAAAATAATATAATAACAATAATAATAACAAAATAACGTTTTTATAATCATTATTTTTTCATTATTTCAATTAAATCTTTTCTGTTTATTACTGTTAAATAATTATTTTTCATTTTTACCCTAAAATAAAAATTGAAATAATAAAAAATAAATTAATAAAAATATTTTAAAAATTATTATTATTATAAATTTTAAATTTTTTTTTATTATTGTTTTATTAAAAAAATATATTTTTTGGCAATAATTCTAATAATAAAGTAATAAAAATAATAAAAACAATAAAATAATATAAAAAATATAAAAATAATTAAAATAAAATAAAATAATAATAATAATGATAAATAATAAAAATTTAAAATAATAGTAAAAATATTAATAAACCAAAATTTTTCCAAATTCTCTTTATTCTCCTTTTTTCTCTTATTGATGATTTGAAATTTTATTTTAATAAAAAAAAACCCAATAATTTTAAAAAAAAAAAAAAAAAACATTTTTTGGGCTACCTCAAAAGGGTAATTTGCTTTTTCCGCTTTTTGATTTTTTTTTTTTCTTTTTTTTTTTATTATATAGGGCACAATTCCGTTATTATCAATTATATATATTATTCTTATTATCTTTATCTTTCATCATTACATCTTATCATCATTTTTCATATTTCACATTTTGCAATTATTATCAATTTTTGCAATTATTTCATTATTATTAAAATTTCATTTAAATAATTTAAAAATAACCCAAAAACAATCAATAAAAAAGTTCAAAAATAAAAAATAATTTTATAATATTTTTTATCGTTTTTAATTTTAAATTTTTTTGAATTATTACTTTATAAAAAATTTTTTTACAATTATTAATAAAAATATAAAATATAATAATAAAAAAATTTTTTAAAAATTTTAAAATTTTAAATTTTTAAATTTTCTTTTTTTAAAAATTTTTTATTATTACATTTATTATAAATTTTTTTGAAATAATAATAATAAATTAAAAAATTTAAAAATAAATATATAATAAAAATAAAATATAATAAAAATAATAATAATAAAATTAAAAATAATAAAAATAATAATAAAAATTAAATTTTTTAAATTTTTTATAATATTTATTTCATAAAATTTTTAAAAAAACTTTATTCCATTTTTACATATTGCAATTTATAAATTTGGAAAATTTTTTATTATTAAACCCCAAAATTGCCAGAAACCTTTGGGAAAAAATTTTTGGATTTTTTTCAAACTTTTTAATTTTCCGTTTTTCACTTTTATTTTTTTTCTTTCCCCCTTTTTTTTTTTTATAACACATTTCCCTTTTTTTTTCACATTTTCATATTATCACATTTTTCTTTTATCTATTAAATTTATTATCATATTAATAATTTCATCATTATTCAATTTTTAAAATATTTTTGAATTAATATTATACATTTTAGTTTAAAAATAATTTTTTAATTTTCATAAAAACAAAAATAAGTATCCCAATATATAAATAATAATTTTTTAAATATTTTATATTATTATTTAATTTAAACATTTTAATTATACTTTATAAAATTATTTTTTAAATTTTACTACCTAAAAATATTTGATAAAATAAATATTTTTAATAAAATATTAAAAAATTATAATATTATAAAATCTTATTTATAATTTTATTTTTTAATTTTATTCATTATAATATATTTTTTAATAATATAATAATTAAATTTTAAATAATTAATTTTAAAAAAATTTTTTAAAAAATTTTAATAATATAAAGATTTGTAATAATAATAAAATTATAATTTAAAAAACAAAATGTTTAAAAACTTTTTCTCCCTTTTTTTAAACTTATTTCCCGTTTGTTTTTTTTAAAAAATTTTTTTTTTACCCTTAAATTAGAACACAATTTTAAAAAATCATTTTATCATTCCAAAATATATTTTTGTAAATTTTTCCCCTTTTTTAAAATTTTTTTTTTTCTTTTTTTTTTTTTAATTCACAAATTCCTTTTTTTATCATAATTTCATATTATATCTTTTTATTTACACATCATTACACTACAATTATAAAATATTAACATTAATTAATTTTATATCTTTTTTAATTTTTCTTATATTCTTATTCTGTAATTAATTTTTAATATTTACAATACAAATTAAAAATTAAATAAAATAACAAAAATAATTTTTATAACTTTTTTATACATTTTTTTTAATTAATATTTATTACTGAAATTATTTCGTTATAATTATTTTTCAATTTTTTAATAAAAATTTTAATAAAAAATAAAAAAATAAAAAATTAAAAAAATTTAAAAAATTTAAATTTTTAATAATTATTTTTATTATATTTTTGCTATTATTAATTTTAATATAAATTTTTAAAATATAAAATTTTAAATTAATTTAATTAAAAAAAAATTAAAAATAATTTAATAAAAACTATAAATATAAAAAAAATAAAAATTAAAAAGAAAAAATTTAAATTTTTTTGTTTTTTTAAAAATTTATCTGTTTCCTTTCATTTTATTTTTTCTTATTTTATTATAAAATTTGGAAATTTCTTATTCCCCAATATTGCCGAATATCAATTAATGAAAAAAATCCCTTTTAATCTTTCCCCCAAAAGGGGATATTTCCTAATTTGCCCTTTTTCATTTTTTATTTTTTTTTTTTTAATTTTTTTTTTATAATACCAATTTTTTTTATCTATTATTTCCCTATTTTTTTAAAACAATTTTTTATCTTATTCAAAATTTTCTATTATATTATTATACTTAGTAATTTTTTACATAAGCAATTTTTAAATATTTTTTTTTGCATTTTTTTAAAATAAATTTTAAAAATAAAAACATAAAAAAATATATAAATATAAAAATAATAATTTTTTTTAATCATTTTTTAAATTTTTTAATTTTAAATTTTTTATTTAATTTTTCGTTATAAAAATTATATTTTTAAAAATTTAATAATAAAAATATAAAGAAAAAATAATTTAAATTTAAAATTAAAAAATATTATAAAAATTTTTTATCAATTTCTTATTATTTATTAAATTTTTTTTTTTTTCAGTTAATAAATTTTTTGGAAAAATAAAAATTTTAATAATAAAAAATAATAATAAAAAAATTTGATTAATTTAAAAATATATTTTATTTTTTGATTAAAAAATTTTTTTTTAAAAATTTTTTTTATAAAGGGACCAATTCCTTTTTTTTCACTTTTACATATTATCATATTATGTCTTAATTAATTTAAAATTATTACCCTAATAATTGCCCAAAAATTTAAATAAAAGAAAAAATATTTTTTTATCTAAAAAATATTTTAATTTTCCCCTTTTTCGCTTTTGGGATTTTTTTTCTTTTTTAAATTTTTTTTTTTATTTTAAAACCCCAATTTTTTATTACTCTTATTAGGTTTTATATTATTTTTTTTACTAAAATTTATTAAAAATCCTCATTTTCCCAAATTTTCAATATTTCCCCTTTTAATAATTTCTAAATTTTAATTTTTAAATTATTAAATTTTAATTCCCTTATAAAATTAAAAAATATAAAATAAAAATAAAAATAATTAATTACCAAATTTTAATCATTTAAACATTTGTATTTTATAATTTTATTATTATTATTATTTTTATTTCGATAAAAAAATTTTTTTTAAAAATAAATTTGTTTTAAAAATAATTAATTTTTATTAAATTTTTTTTCTTTTTATAAAAATAAAAAAATTTATAAAACTGTAAAAAAATTAAAATCATATTGGGGGTCCAAAACTCTTTTTTTCTCATTTTATCATCATTTTGCATATTTAAATTTGGAATTATTTCATTATTATAATATTGCCCGTTTTAAAAAGAAAAAACTCATTTTATCCCTTCCCAAAATATATTTTTCCTAATTTCCGCTTTTTATTTTTTTTTTTTCTTTTTTTTTTTTTTTTTATTATTTGGGAATTTTTATTTACATTTTACTTTAAAATATTATATTTTATATTATTATATATTTCATATTATTCATTTTTTAATTATTCTCTTTTTATTATTATTTATTTTCAATTTTTTGATTATAAATTTTTAAATTTTTAAAAATTTTAATAATAAAATAAAAATAAAGAATAAAATAATTTAAAAAAAAATAAAAAAATTTTTTTTAAAATTTTTTTATAAAATATTTAATTAAAAAGTATTTTATTATATTTTTAATAAATTTTTCAAAATTTTTAAAAAAAATAATAAAATGTAAAATAAAAATTTATTTAACAAAAATAAAATTAATTTTATTTTGAAACTTATTTTATTAATTTTTTTTTCTTTTAAAATTTTTTTTTGGATTAAAAAAAAAAAAATTTTTTTAAAATTTTTTAATAAAAAAATTTTAAAAATAATTAATAAAATAAAAATTATAAAAAAATTATAAAAATAATAAAATAAAAATTAAATATAAAATAAAATTTAAAAATATCAACAATTTTTCCCCCTTTTTATCTCATTATTTCCCCTTTTAATTAAAAAAAATTTGGAATTATTAAAATTATTACCAAAAATAAAACAAATACAAAAAATAAAAAATCATTTTAGTTATTCAAAATTTTTATTTTTCCAATTTTTCCCCCCTTTTTTACTTTTATTTTTTTCTTTTACCTTTTTTATTTAAAATGGGAAAATTCCATAAATTATTTATCAATTTTTCATATTATTATTATATATATTATATATTTATTTTTTCCCCCTCATTTTATTTTTGCAATTTTAAATTTTTTTCAAAAATTATAAATTTTTTAATATTTTATTATTATTCAAAATATTATAAATATAATTTTAAATTATCATAAAAAAAAAAATAAATATAAAATAAAAAAATAAAAACTTTTATTCATTTTTTATATCATTATTTCAAATTTAAAAGTTTTTTTGTAAATTTTTACTTTTTTTTTTTTAAAAACCCCTAAAAAAAAATCATTTTAAATACCCAAAATTTTAAGAATTTTCAATTTATTTTTTTTATTTTATATTATTTTTTGAATTCGTTATAAAATATTTTTTTTGGAAAATCTTAAATTTGTAAAAAATATTATAAATAAAATTAATAAAAAATTAATAAATTTTTAAAAAAATAATTATATATTATTAATATGGTAAAATTAATTTTAAAATCTAATTTTTTTCCCAAATCCCTTTTTTTCTCCTTTTAAAAAATTAAATTTTTATATATAAATTTTATTATTTCATTATTTCCCAAAAAAATTTTTAACTAAATGAATAAAAAAATTTTTTAACTAAAATATATTGTGATTTTTTCCCTTTTTTTCCCCTTTTCTTTTTTTTTTTTTTACCCTTTTTTATTATATTAAAATTCCTTTATATAATTTT
>NW_023645852.1:12500-15000 GCF_015228065.2 Penaeus monodon
ATTTCTTTATCCATCTTTTTTCTTATCATCATTTTTGCAACTATTTCATCATTTTTGAAATTTATTACATTATTTTTATTTTTGTTATTTTACATTATAATATATTTTTTTGGCAAAAATACTAAAAATTTAAAAAATAATAATGATAATAAAAATTAATGAAATAATAATAATAATAATAATAATAATAAAAAAACTAAAAATGTAAAATGATAATAATAATGACAATAGTGAAAATAAAATAATCACAATTTTTATCCAAATTCTCTTTATTCTCACTTTTATCATCTTTATTGTCAGATTAATAAAATTTCTGGTAATTATTATCATTATTCCCCAAAATTGCCAGAATCTGCAAATAAAAAAAAAAAAGTCTTTTTGGGAGCCACTCTCAAAGGGCTAGATTTTGCTGATTTTTCCGTTTTTTCGTTTTTTTGGGGTTTTTTTTTCTTTACCTTTTTTTTTTATTATATATGGAGAAAATTTCCTGTTATCATCCATTTTTTATCAGATTATCATCATTATTATCATATATCTTTATCATCATTATCACTTATCATATTATCATCATCTTTATATCTTAACAATTATTATTATCTTATGGCAATTATTTCATTTCATTGAAATTTTTGATTTAAATATTTTTTTAAAAATATACTAATAACAACTGCAATGATAGTGTAAAAACATTAATAAAACATAATAACAAAATTAATAATAAAAACGTTTAAAATAAAATTTATATCTTTATTTTAATTAATACGTTAATCGTAATCATTACTTTTTAAATAATTATTTTTTACAATTAATACCAAAAAAATTATAAAATGAAAAAATAAAAATAAAATATATAAACAATATTAAAACAATTAATTATTTATTATAGTTTTTATTTTATTGTTTTTAAATTAATTATAATTTAAATTTTTTGGCAATATACAAATAAAAAAAGTAATAAAAATAATAAAAATAAAATAAAATAATAATTATAAAAATAAAAAATAAAATAAAAATAATAATAAATGATAAAATAATGATAAAGAAATAATTTTAAAATCATCAAATTTTACCCAAATTTCTTTTTATTTCCTTTTATCACATTATTTCAGTTTAATAAATTTTTGGAAATTATTATCATTTTTAGAAAAAGACGTCTTTTTTGGGGTTACTCTAAAAAGGTATATTTGCTAAATTTGCAGCTTTTCGACATTTGGGATTTTTTTTTTTTACCTTTTTTTTTTATTAATGGACAAAATTCTGTTATCACATTTCATCATCATTATCCATTATAATTATCATTATCTCATTTTGAAATTTATATCAATTATTGAAAGTATTCAGTTAATGTATATTTTACAACATACTAATAAAAACTAAAATAAATAGTAAAACATAATAATAACAAAATAACGTTTTTTAAATAATTATTTACATCATTATTTTTTAAATACGTTTTACTGTAATTTTTCTGTTTAAATAATTATTTTTAAATTATACTACCAGTAAAAAAAAATATAATGATAATAATAACAAAATGATTTTAAAGAACAATTTTAAAACAATTAGTACATTAGATTATAATTTTATTTTTATGTTTTTATTGAGTAAATATTTTTTTGGGCAAAAAATACAATTTAAAATAATAATAATAAATAGGGTTTTTAAAAAAAAAAATAAAATAATAATAATAATAGTAATAAAATTGAAAATAATGATAAAATAATGGTAATAGTAAAAATAATAATCATAAAATTTACCCAAATTCTCTTTTTTCCACTTCATCATCATTATTCTGATTAATAGAAGTCTGGTAATTTTTATCTTTATTCCCCTAATAATTGCCGATTATCAAATGAAGGGAAAAAAAAGGTCTTTTTGGGAGTCTACCTAAAAAGGCTTATTTCAAGTTTTTGCCGTTTATTCATTTTGGGATTTTTTTTTCTTTTTTTTTTTTAGAATTGACACATTCCTGTTATATCATCATTTTATCGGGTTAACATTATTATCGTTATCATCACATTATCATTTTTATCATCATCATTTATATTTTGCCTTTTTAATACATTATTGCTTTATTATCATTATTTTGCAATTATTGTATTAAAAAATATATTTTTACAACTATCTAATAAAAACTACAATAAAATAGATAACAATAAAAATGCAAAAATAACGTTTTCTTAATTATTTTATCTTTATTTTAATTTAAAGTTATTACGTAATTATTACTTTTAAAAAGGTTTATTTTTACAATTATACTCCCAGTAAAAATAATAATAATGATAAAAAAAAAAATAATGATTTAATGAAAATTTTTAAAAAAATTATTATTTTTATTTTTTATCTTTTTATTTTTTATTTTTTTTTTATTACATTGAATATTTTTTGGCAAAAAATTCTAATAATTAAAGTAATGAAATAAAAAATAAAAATAATAAAATTTGATATAATAATAAAAATAATAATAATGAAAATAATAAAATAATAATAATGATAAAAT
>NW_023645852.1:21720-36116 GCF_015228065.2 Penaeus monodon
ATAAATTGGGTTAAAAAAGACCAGGAAATTCCCCACAAAAAAACCCCCCACAAAAACCCCACCACAATATATAATATAAAACATATGAAAACGGAGGAAAGTATAAATTATTTTTTTTAAAAATTAATATTTTGGTAAAACACGCCAACACAAAACCACCACACACACAAAACACACCACACACACACACACTCGCACACAAAACCCCAAAACAACACACCACCCACACACACCAAACACACACAACACACCACACACAACCAACCACCACACACACACACACACACATATTATATATATATATATTTTATATTTTATATATATTTTTATATATATATATATATATATAGGTTATGGAAAGTGCAAGTTCCCTTTATATTAGTTAGGTTGGCTAGGTTATTTAGGTGAGTTCATATACATGTCTCGTCTGTCTTCTCGCTCCCCTTCCTCTCTCTCTCTTCCTCTCTTTCTCCTCTCTCCTCTCCCTCCTCTCTCTTTCTCTCCCCTCTCTCTCTCTCTCCCCTTTCTCTCTCTCTCCCCTTTCTCTCTCTCCTCTCTCTCTCCCTCCTCTCTCTCTCCCCCTCTCCCCTCTCGCTCTCGCTCTCGCTCTCGCTCTCCCCCCTTTCCCTCTCTCTCGTTTCCCTTCACTCTCGTTCCCCCCTCTCCCCTCGCTCTCTCCCCCTCCCCCCCCCCCCCCCCTCTCCTCTTCCCCCCCCCCCCCTCTTTTCCCCCTCCCCCCCCCCCCCCCCCCCCTCTCTTCCCCCTTTTCCCCCCCTCTTCTCCCCCCCCGGGCTAGTACAGGGGTAAGTGTCGGCCTCTCTCCGAGGGGTCGGGCCGAGAAGTTGCTATGTCGCCTGGGGTTTCCCTGCTGTGGCGGGGCACCACGGGGGAAAGACTCCGTTCACCGGTCAGCAGCAGCTAACACATTTGGAAAAACAGACGACAGATGTCACACCAATACCCATTGTAAAATGGAATCAAAACTAAACCCCCCCTTTTTCCCTTTTCCCTCCCCCCCCCCCCCCTTTTCCTCTCTCTCTCTTTAGGCGTATGTCACCCAGGAAAATCCATTGTAACAAAAGGAACAAAAAAAAACATCTCCCCCCTTTTCTCTCTGCCCTCCCCTCTCTCCTCCTCTCCTTCTCTCTCTTTCTCTTTCTCTCTCTCCTCTGTTTTTCTCTCTCTCTTTCCCCCCCCCCCCCCTCTCTCTCTACCCTCTCTCTCCCTCTCCTCTCTCTTTCCCCCTCTCTTCTCCCTTTTTCTCTCCTCTTCTCTCCCTCCTCTCTAATATTACTAACATCACAAAAACGCACCCCAAAAATGACGTGGTGTTTTTTAATGTGGTGTTTGTGGTGTGTTTACATCTCCCTCTTCTCTCTCTCTCTCTTCCCCCCCTCTCTCTCTCCCCCTCTCTCTCTCTCTCTCTCTAATCTCTCTATATATAAAAATATAATATATTTTATATAATATATTATTTTATATACAATTATATGTGGTGTGTTGTGTGGTGGTGGGGTTGTGTGTGTGTGTTTTGTGTGTGTGTGTGTGTTGTGTGTGTGTTGGTGTGTATGTGTGTATTTTTAAATAAAAAATAAACAGCACACACATTATATGTAAAACACAAATAATATATGTTTATATCATTATTATCAGGGTATCAATTTTTATCGTTTTTATCACATTATCATCATTACACATCATTTTCTCATTTTGCAATATATCATCTTATTGCAATTATTATCATTTTTATTGCAATTTTTGCAGTTATAATATAATATTTTTACTACTATATCTATAACAACTACACTCAATCAAGTATAACAATAATAATACACAATAATAACGTTTTCATGATAATTCATTTTATATCTTTTTTATTATATCGCTATTACTGTAATTATACTGTTATAATAATCATTTTTCATTTATACTACCATTAAAAAATAATAATACTGGGATAATGATAAAAATAATAATATTACTAACAATATTCAACAAAAAAATTTGTTATTATCATAATTATACTTATTATTATTATTAATTGTTATTATTACAGTTATATATATTCTTTTTTTGCAATATCTAATAATTAAAGCATATAAATATTGAATAAATAATAATAATATAATAATAATATAATAATAATATAATAATAATAATAATGATAATAATAATCATAATCAATATAATAATAATAATAATAATAATAATACTAAGAAGACTATAGTAATAAGTTTAATAATTCTCAAATGTTATCCAAATTCTCTTTATTCTCACTTTTATATCATTATTGTCATGATTAATAGAATTCTGTAATTATTATCTTTGTACCCTAGGTAATTGCCAGACATCATCAAATGAAGGGAAAAAACGTCATTTTGGAGTCTAACCCTAAAAGGCTATACTTTCGCTAGGATTTTGCCGCTTTTTCGACTTGATTTTTTTTCTTTTACCTTTTTTATTATATAATGGAACACAATTCCTGTTATTATCATCATTATTTTCATAATTATCCAATCATTATTACGTTTATCATCATCATTATTCATCATTTTTCAACATTTCAATACATCATATCATCATTATCATCATCATTATCATCATTATTGCAATTATTCTCATCATGTATTGCAATTATTTCTATTATTAGTGCAATTATTACTGTTATAATAATTATTTTTAACATTATCCTACCAGCAAAAATCATAATATGATAATAACAATAATAATTTATCACAATATTATAACAATTAGTATTTCATTATTATTGTATTATTATAAGTTGTAATATATTTTTATTTGGCAATAATACTAATAAGTGAATGTAATAATGAATAATAATAATAATAATAAATAATAAAATAATAATAACCATAATAATCATAATAATACTACTGATAATAATGATAATAATAATAAATATAATAATCTGTAATATTCATTAAATGGTAATCGAAATTCTCTTATTCTCAACTTTTATCATCATTATTGTCATGATTAATAGAATTCTTGTAATTATTCTCATTATTAACCCTATATTTCCAGAATCAATGAATGACTGGAAAAACAAAAAACGGCGCTAGATTTTCCGTTTTTCGACTTTTTGGATTTTCTTTCTTTTACTTTTTATTATATGATGGACCGGAATACCTTTTATCATGGCATCATTATTAATCATATATCATCATTATTTCGTTTATCATCATCATTATCATCTTACTCATCATTACATCATGATTATATTATCATTATTGCAATTATTATCAATATTTTTTGCAATTAATTGCAGTTATAAAATATATTTCTACAACTAGACTATAACCATAATACAATAATAATAGTAATAACAATAATACTAACAATAATACGTTTTTCTAATTATTATTTATATCATTATTGTAATTACTATCGTTATTACTGTATTATTACTGTTATATTAAATTTTTATTTTTACAATTATACTACTAGTAAAAATAATAATATGATAATAATAACAAAATACTATCAATAACAATATTATACAATTATTAATTTTATTATAATTATACTTATATATTTTTATATTGTTAATTATTAAGTTTGATATATTGTTTTGGGAATAAGACTAATTTAATTAAAGTAATAATAAATAATAATAATATAATAGATAATATAATAATAAGATAATAATGATAATGATAATGAGAACAGTAAATAATAATAATATCCTATGTTTATCCAAATTATCTTTATTCCTCACTTTTATCTCAGTATTGTCATATTTATAAATTCTGGTATTATTATCCTTATTTACCCTAATAATTGCCGAATCATCAAATGAATGGAAACACGTCATTTTGGAGTCTATTTCACAACGGCTATATTTTCTCTAGATTTGCGCTTTTTTTCGACTTTTTAGATTTTTTTCTTTTACCTTTTTTATTATATATGGACACAATTCCTGTTATTATCATCATCATTATCATAATCATTATCTTCATTATTGCAATTATTATCATAATTATTGCAATTATTATCATTATTATTGCAATTAATAATCGTTATTACTGTAATTATTAGTTATAATCATTATTTTTGCAATTATTCCACCAGTAAAAATAATAATAATGATAAATAATAACAATAATAATATTAATAAGCAATATTAAACGATTATTATTATTAATTATTTTATTCATATACTTATTTATATTATTATGGTTATTATTACCGTTATAATTATTTTTCGGCAATATACTATAATTAAAGTAATGTGCTACTAATGATATAATCATAATATAATCATATAATAATAATATATAATAATAATAATAATAATATAATATAATATTATAATAAATAATAATAATAATAATAATAAATAATAATAATAATAATGATAATAATGATAATACGTGATAACTTGAATAATCAGACAACAAATGTTTATAAAATTCTCTTTATTTCACTTTTGTCTCATTATTGGTCATAATTAATACAGTTCTGGTAAGTATATCATTATTACCCTAATAATTGCCAAAATCATCCAAATGACTCCGAAAACGTCATTTATGAGTTTTACTCTCATCAGGCTAGGATTTCGCTATGAGTTTTGCCGCTTTTTTTTTCTTTTACCTTTTTTTTTATTATATTTGGAGGGAATTCCTGTATTATGATCATTATTATCATGATTATCATCATTTTTATCGTTATCAATCATCATTATTACATTAGTAGCATTATTTGCACTATTATAATCATTATGGCAATTATTATCTTATTTATTATTATGTTTATTACAGTTATAATATCTTTTTTTTTTTGGCTAATACTAAATATTAAAGCATAATACATAATGATAATAATATAATATGATAATATAATAATTAATATAATAATAAGAATATAATAATAATAATAACCATAATAATGATATTCATTGAATATATGATAATGTACTAAATATTTAAATAATCATCAATGTTTCCAATTCTCTTTATTCTCACTTTTATCATCATTATTGTCATGATTAATAGAATTCTGGTAATTTTTCTCATTATTACCACTAAATAATTGCCAGAATCTGGCAAATAAATGGAAAAAAACGGGTCCGTTTTGGAGTCCACTCTCAAAAGGCTAATTTGCTAATTTTTCCCGCTTTTTTCGACTTTTGGATTTTTTTTCTTTTACCTTTTTTTGTTATCATTATATATGGAAGAAACAATTCCTTTATCATCATCATTATTATCATGATTATCACATTATTATAATTATAATCATTATCAATCATTATCAATTATCTCATCATTATCATCATTATTACAATTATTATTATCATTATTGCAATTATTATCAGTTATCATTGCAATTATTGGCAGTATATAATATATATTTTTACAACTATACTATAACCACTCACATGATAGTAGTACCAACATTAATAATAACATAATAACATAAATTAATAATAATAACGTTGTCATAATAATTATTTATCATATTTTAATTATCTAGCTAATACTGTAAATCAATTACTGTTATAATAATTATTTTTTACAATTATACTACCAGTAAAAATTATAAATAATGATAATAATAATAATAATAATAATTAATAACATATTATAACATTATTTATTATTATTATTATACGTATTATTATTATTATTGTTATTATACATTATAAATATATTTTTTGGCATAATACAAATAAATAAAAGTATAATACACTATACATCAAATACTAATAATACTAATCAATATACTACTAATATGATAATAATGATAATCGTACATATATTAGTAACATCAAATTTTATCCAATTCTCTTTATTCTCACTTTTTCATCATTTTGTCATGATTAATAGAATTTTGGAAATTTTACATTATTACAAAAAGCGTCATTTTGGGTCTACTCTCAAAAGGCTATATTTCTCTAGATTTTTGGCAGCTTTTTCGACTTTTTTGGGATTTTTTTTCTTTTACTTTTTTTTTTAATTGTATAATGGACAAAATTCCTTGTTAGCATCATTATCATCATCATTATCATCATTATAATTATCATTATCTCATTATTGCATTATTATCATTAGTATTGCAAGTATTGCATTATAATGTTATATTTTTACAACTAACTAATAACAACTAAAATACTAATAGTATAACAATAATAATAACAATAATAACGTTTTTATAATAATTATTTATATCATTATTTTAATTAATATCGTTATTCCTGTATTATTACTGCGTATATAAATGATTTTTACAATTTATACTACCAGTACAAATAATACATCTTGATAATAATAACACTAAAGGATATTAAGACAATATTACTAACAATTAGTACTATTATGATTATATTTATTATTATTATTATTGTTAGTTTGCATTTAATAATATATTTTTGGCAATAATGACTAATATTACAATATAATAATAATAATAATAGTATTAATAATAATTAATAATACTAATATAAAATCATGAATCATCTAATAAAATAATCATGATATACTGATAATAAGTGGTAATAGTATAGAATAATCTCCAAATGTTACCCAAATTCTCTTTATTCTCACTTCTATCATCATTATTGTCATGATTAATAGAAAGTCTGGTATTATTTATCACATTATTACTCTAATAATGCCAAAATCATCAAATAATGGAAAAAAAGGTACATTTTGGAGTCTACCTACTCTCAAAAGTCTATCTTTCACTAGAGTTTTGGCCGCTTATCGACTTTTGGTATTTTTTTCTTTTACTTCTTTTATTGATATTTGCACAATTCCTGTTATTATCATCATTTTATCATGGTTATCATCATTATTATCGTTATCATCATCAATTTCCTCATTATCAATCATCATTATCATCATTATTGCAATTTTATCATCATTTTTTGCAGTTATTTCCATTTTATTGCAATTATTGTAGCTAAAAAAATATTTTTACAACTCTACTATACAACTACATAATAAATAGCTATAAGCAAGTAATAATAGCAATAATAACGTTTTTCTAATAATTATTTGATCTTATTTTCAGTAATATCGTTATTACTGAAAATTTATTACTGTTAAAATGATTATTTTTTACAATTATTACTACCATAACAAAATAATAATAAGGCTATAAAAACACTAATGATATTATGATATATTATAACAATTTATTATTTATTGTTATTCAATACGAATTATTATTTTATTGTTATTATTACAGTTATAATATATTTTTTGGCAATAATACTAATAATTAAGTATGATATACTAATATAATAATAATAATAATATAATAATCTGATATAATAATAATCAATAATATACTAGTATAATAATAATAATAATAATAAATGATAAAAATGTATAATGATAATAATGATAATAAGCATGAAAATTAATAATATTAGTAATTCATCAAATGTATCCAAATTCACTTTATTTCCTCACTTTTAATCATCATTATTGTCATGGGTAATAGAAGTCCTTGTAATTATTATCATTATACCTAACATTGCCCGAATTATCCATGAATGGAAAAAAACTCATCATTATCTATCATTATCATCATTATCATCATTATCATCATCATTATCGAATCCCATGTATTGCAATATTATCATCATTATTGCAATTATTATTATTATTTATTAGCATTACTGCCGTTATAATATTATATTTTTACAATTATACTAATAACAACTACAAGTAATATGTAAAGAACATAATATAAGAATATAACGTTTTTTAAATTATTATTTATATCATTACTTTAATTATATCGTTATTACTGTAATTATTTCTGTTATGATTAATTATTTTTACAATTTATATTACCAGTAAAAAGTAATTATACTGATATAATAACAATAATAATATTAATAACATCTTATAACGATAGTACTAGTATTATTATACTTATTATTATTATTATTGTTATTATTACAGTTATAATATATTTTTTTGGCAATATTCTAATAATTAAAGTAAAAAAAAAATAATAATCATAATAATAATAATGCTAATAATACAATAAATAATAATCATAATGATAATAAACCTCATAGCGTGGGAAAAAACGTCCCTTTTGATAGTACTCTCAGACGACTAAATTTCGCTAGATTTTTGGGATTTTTTTCTTTTTTACCTTTTTTATTATATATGGACACAGTTTTCTGTTATTAGTATCATTATGATGATTATCGCATTATGATCGTTATCATCATCATTAATCATCATTATTATCATTACCATCATCATTATATTCATTATTGTAATTATTATCATTATTATTGTAATTATTAAATTGCCATCGTTATTATAATTTTTTTATTGCATTATTGTATTTTTGTTGCAATTAGTTTATTAATTATTGCATTATTGTAGTTATAATATATATTTTTACAAGTAGGACGGAATAATAACTACAAGCATATAGTAATAACAAATGAATAAATAAATAACAATACTAACGTTTTTTATAATATTATTCTCTATCATTATTTTAATTAATCTCGTTTATTACTGTATTTATTACTGTTATAAAATTATTTTTGACAATTATCTACTATTAAAAAGAAATAATAATGATATAATAACAATAATAATCTAATAACAACATCTATAACGATTATTATGATTATTATACTTATTATTATTATTATTATTATGATTATTATATTATTATTATTCAGTATTATTGTTATTTAATACAGTTTATATATTTTTTTGGCAAATATACTAATTTTAAAGTAATTATACTAATAATATAATAATCAAATAATAATAATCTAATAATATAATAATGATAATAATAATAATAAAAAAAATATATGATAATCATAATGATAATAGTAATAATATTAATAATCATCAAATGTTACAAATTCTTTATTCTCACTTTTATCATCATTATTTCATGATTAATAAATTCTGTAATTATTATCATTATTACCTAATAATTGCCAAACTCATCAAATAATGGAAAAATCATTTTGGAGTATACTCTCAAAAAGGCTTATTTCGCTAGATTTTGCCCTTTTCGACTTTGGGATTATTTTTCTTTACCTTTTTATATTATATATGGACACAATTCCTGTTATTATCATCATTATTATCATGATTATCAACATTATTATCGTTATCATCATATTATCATCATTATTCATCATCATTATCATCATTATTGCAATTATTATCATCATTATGCACTTATTATCTTATTATACAATTATTGTAGTTATAATATATATTTTTGCAAACTATACTCATAGCAACAAACAATAATAATAGTAATAACAATAACAATAATAACGAGTTTATAATAATTATTTATTATAATTATTTTATTAACATCGTTATTACTGGAATCATTACTGTTATGATAATATTTTGCAATACCTGTATACTACAGTAAATAATAAGTAATAATGATAAAAAATTACAATTAATAATATTATAGCAATATTATAGCGGTTATTATTATTATTATTATACTTATTATTATTATTGTTGTTATTATTACAGTATAATAATTTTTTTGGCAATAATACTAATTAATTAAAGTAATAATAATGATGATGATAAATAATAATAATTAATAATAATAATAATAATAATAATAATAAAATAATAAGAACAATATTAACAATATTAATAATAATAATAATAATAATAATAATAATAATAATAATAATAATGATAATAATAATAATAATCATCATCATCAAATTGTATCAAAATCTCTTTATTCTCACTTTTATCATCTTTATTGTCATGATTAAACTAACTATGGTAATTATTATCATTGTTACCCTAATCATTGCCAAACTCATCAAATAGATCGAAAAAACGTAATTTTAGCGTTTACTCTGAAAAGGCTGTATTTAGCTCGATTTTGCCGATTTTTCGACTTTTGGAAATTATTTTCTTTTACCTTTTTATATCATATATGGACACAATTCCTGTTATTATCATCATTATTATCATCATTATTATCGTTGTCATCATCATCATCATTATCATTATCATTATCATTATCATCATTATCATTATCATCATTATTGCAATTATTATCATCATTATTGTACTTATTATCATTATTATTGCAATTATTGCAGTTATAATATATATTTTTGCAACTATTCTTATAACAACAAAAATAATAATAGTAATAACAATAATAATAGCAATAATAACGAGTTTATAATAATTATTTATATCATTACTTTAATTAATATCGTTGTTACTGTAATTATTACTTGTTATAATAATTATTTTTAAGCAAAACTATACACAGTAAAAATAATAATAATGACAAAAAATAACTAAAAGCCACGGTTACTACGTTTTTATGTAGTAGAGAGAAGATAAATAACCTAAATTTGTTATAGAACCCCAGAGAGAGTTAAAAAAGAACATTAAATCAGATGAAGCTTATTCGAACGTAATGATTTATCCTATGAGTGGACAATAAGGGTGAAAGTGCCGAAATCATGGTGACTGAAATTATAAACACTGTGGAAGTATGTTATGGGAGGGATGCTGATTCTCTAGATAGTGTACCTATCTCTAAATTACGTAACTCTGAAATTTTGAAAGATTTATCATGTAAGAGTAAACACTTATCAGAGCCTCTACAAGATGAGTTGAGCAGACTCTGATGTCCCAAGCAAAACACATCTTTATCATGATATTGATGTTGGTAGTCATTCTCCTATTAAGCAATATCCTTATAGGATCAAACCCTTTAAAAAACATCAATCGTTAAGGGAAAAAGAAGTTATATGTTAGAAAAAACGGCATTATCGAGCCTAGCATGAGTGAGTGGAGTTTTCCCTGCATATTAGTTCCGAAAGCAGATGGCATCTATGCGTTTATGTACTGATTTAAGACGTGTGAAGCATTAACTAGAGATGATAGTTATCCTATTCCCAGGATAGACGATTGCATTGATCTGGTAGGCAATGCTAAATTTGTAACCAAAATTGATCTGTTAAAGGGTATTGGCAAATTCCTCTCACAAAACGTGCGAAACGCATCTTTCTCATTGTAACGCACGATGGGCTTTATCAGTATCGCGTCCTCCCGTTCGGTCTTCGAACAGCCCCTGCAACTTTCCAGAGGTTAATTAACAATATAATTGCTGGTATTAATGGATGTAAAGCCTACCTTGATGATGACATCAAGGTCAGGGGCAAGTTAGCCCTGAATGGGAATATCGTGCAATCGCAACTTATCCTGTACCAAAAACCAAAACGACTGAAGAGGTTTCTTAGCATGGCAGGGATTATCGCAGTTCTGTAAGAACTTTCGGATATTGTGCTGACAGACTCAAAAAAAGGTAAATTAAATGAGTCGAATCGCGAAGCTGCATTCCGAAAGATCAGGCAGTGCTAGTTCCTCTCCGTTCTCGTTTCTCCAATTTCGATGAACCATTACATTTAGTAGATGCAAGCGATATCGAGCGGAGCTGTTTTGTGTCAAGCTGATGGTAAAACTCATCCATGTTTCTTTCAAGAATTTACTGTGAAAAAGAAACTCTGAGTCTCTTCTAGCACTCATGCAGAAGTGTATCCTATTCTGCTGTATTCCCTTAAAGTTTACACAGACCACAACCTTGGTTTCTATCCAGAATGACTCTAAGAACCAGAAATCATGAGGTGGAGCTTAGAGTTTACAGAAACATAACCTTGATGTCCACCATATAAAAGGCAAAGAAAATGTAATCGCCGATGTTCTATCTAGAAATCAAATTTAATGTTTAAGTAAATCGTCTTCATATCACTTCCTCTCGTGATGTTTGCTGTGAGTTGTACTAATTTTGTCTTGTTCACAGATGTTGTCAGTGAGAAAATGTCAATGTTGTTACCATGTGATGATAGTTCCCCATGTGTAGTGAAGTATTTTGTCAATGTATCGTTTTCTGTTGTATGATTTTGGTTTACTCTGTTTATAAGTTTTAGTAAAGATTAACATATTTTTTTTTTGATGCACTGATATACTGAATATTAAAGTAACTTGCCTACAATGTATTTAATGTGTATAATGTAAAAAGAGTCTCCTTACTTTTTTTTTTCTTTTAAGGAGGGAGGTGTGATAATGCTGGAGACGATAACCGCGTCTGCTTCCTGAGCCTCGACCTGCGGTAGTCTCCTCACCCGACTACGAATTTTGCTTTGCAAGACGTAGCTTTAGGGGATTGGTGTTCGAATAGTGTACACTTAGTCGGGTTCAGATTCACATTCACGGTTCACGGGACATGGTTCGACCTTTCTTCATTGTATGGTGAATAACGCTCGCCAGCGCTCGAGCTGGCGAGCGCTGGTCGGTGGTCGGGAGGAGCCAGTTGTGGATCGCTTATATATTAATTTGTCTCTTTATAGGTTCACTTTCTATATATATTTCATTGTCTATATATGTATATTCATTCTGTTTATCGATGTGTCACATTATGGTGTGTTAATGATGATGAGTGTGCTGAATACTTTCGATGATGTGGGGATGGTTAATTACTGAACACGTGGTTTATGTAAATATAGTGTTAAGATAAATAATGACTTTCTGCTCCTCCCTTACATATGTAAAGTAATTAGGCAGCAATGCCTATGGCTATCGAATAAGGTATGTAATATAACATGAATCAATGAAATACGTAAATGTATTTATGGAGTGACATGAATGAACTTCTGATGAAATCATCAAATGAAATGAGATAAGAACTGAGCTCGTGCTTATATCTTAACTTAAAAGGTTTTGACACCTACATTAAGCATAAGAATAATTTTGTATTCCTAATAAACGGGTATTTTTTACCACCCTACCCTTGGCCAGAGGGTTTCACTGTTCAGGGGCTAAAGCTTATGCAACAATAGATATACACATATACATGCACACACGCACACAAACCACACACACACACACACACACACACACAACAATATATATAATGTATATATATATACCTATATAAAGGTATATTTCTATCTATGTATATATGTATATCTATTATATTGTATATCTATCTATCTGTCTTTATATATTATATATTTCTATCTATTTTTCTATCTATCTATCTTTCTATTTACCTATATATCTGTCTATGTATGCATGTATCTATCTATCTATGTATATATGTATCTATGTATATAAGTAAACACATGTATATGTCTTGTTGTTTTTGTTGTTTTCTTATGTGTTTTTAATACTATATATGTGATACACTACTATACATATGTCAATACATATATATATATATATATATGATATATAATATATATATATATAATATATATATATATATATATATATATATATATATCATATATATCATATAATATATAATATATATAATATATTTAATATATATTATAATATATATATATATATATATATTTTATTATTTGTTGTGTGTGTGTGTGTGTGTGTGTATGGATATATATATATCTATAATACTATAATAATATATATATATATACATATATATATATACAATATATATAATATTTAAATATATTACATATATATAAAATCTACATATACATATATATATAATATATTATATATATATATATACATATATATATACATATGTATACATATAAGTCGTTATGGGTTTTCCACATAGGCGTCGAACAGTCAATACGAAGAGGTAGACTAATACGGCCGTGAATAATTTCATGTTTATTCGCAAACGTTTCAGAGATCAGTCTTATCTCTATCATCAGTGCTGCAATAGTGAACCAAAAAATACTATGCATTAGACAACAGAACTATATAAATTACAGAGGTTCGTTAAATTCAAAAGAAGATATCAAATAACAACAAAAAGTGAGCAAAAATGAGCAAAACAAAACAGGTATAGGTATATAGTACAAACAAGTATATACAATGGAGAAAAAAACAATAAAAACGAAAAACATTGGAAAAAAGCTATGAAAAACTAACCAACATGGGTGATAGGCAGGGGAATGGACAACGCTAACTAGTGAACAAGGTGGTAGCGGTAGCGTTATTGTTAAGCTCCGGTTTCATCTTTCGGATCAGCAAAGATTCCGAGATCATGAGGTCTAGACGGGAGGAATGAGAGGATAGAATTTTAAAGTCTGTGTTGGAGAAAAGGTGTGAGTGTTGGTGAGAGTGCTCTCTTATGGCCGAGAAAGATGGTCTGCTCAGCGGTAGTCCCGTACGAAAAGACTTCCATTATGCGGTGACATAACCATCGTGAGGTTGACCCGACGTACCTGACTTGGCAGTCAGGACAGGTAAATAGATATACTACATTGGAACACAAGTTAAAGTGTCATTTCGTAGGCTGTTTTAAGAAATTTGCAATAGTGAAATAACAAAGGTTATTGCGATTTTTTTAGACTTTGTAATTGAAATTCAAGAAGTGATAGTATGTTTATATAT
>NW_023645853.1:0-2500 GCF_015228065.2 Penaeus monodon
CAAATCATTATTTTAGTCTTAAATTGGTCAGGAATATGACAAAACTCATGATTGCCCATACAAAGCTTCTTAGAATTTTCCTTAAACGTTTCATGGGAGAGAGGATTGAGATCAAAACTACATTCTCCTTACAAAGTTCATCATTTTAGAGTTAGTGTGCAGAGTTAGTACACTTCGAACCTACGTTACTATATGATATTACATTAAAAAATTTTAGATTATAGTATTTGTTTTATTTTGCATGATTCTATATTAATTTATTATTATCTTTACTTTTATTATTATAATTATTCTTATTATCATGATCATTCTCATTATTATTATTGTTGTTATTATTATTGTTATTATTATTATTATCATTATTGTTATTATTATTATTATTATTATTATTAATGGTATTATTATTACAAGTTTTTTCTGTCTAGAATAAGAAAACCATATTGAAAGAGAAAAATTAGGTATTTGATATTGATCTGATATTTGTCTTACAAATTTCCAGGTGGACATTATTAGTGATAGGCAACAGGTTGTCGGCAATTTAGGCTTAAAATTTTATCTATATTGGACTCTGGAAATGTGTAACTGTTTCCTGAAGCCTTTCTAAAAAAAAAAAAAAAAAAGAAGAAAAAAAATTGTGCTCAGCTTCTTTTTAGATACAGAGTCATTAACCTTCATCTCCCATTCGACAGTCGGCTGGAAGCTGGAGGGATGAAGACTTCTCGTGTGATAGAGACTGACCAAGTTGATGATATGGCCTATAAGTAAGGAATAATCAAAAGAAGAAGGCTAATATCTATGCAAATTGTCTCGAGGCAGACTAAGATGACAAATTATATTCAAGCAATTATTAATTTATTTGGCTTTGCAAATTTTAAAGTGAAACTTTCTGGCATCATGTCTTCATTCCATTACCATCTTGATTGTCTTACACTATTTTTGACCATCAGAAATTAATCTTTTACCTAAGGAATACAGCTTACTCATTCAAGACAGTTGATATGCAATACAAAATGTTTCTTTCTTGGTGTGCTATACACAAAAAATTATTTTACATTTGAAATTAATACTTTGGTGGCCAAATCTTTGATGGGCTGTGCATAAGTTCAAAACATTGTATTGTTGAAATATATGAAATGGGATTTTTGATACATTTTTAAAATGGGTGGCAGGCACAGATATCAGTGTACAAACATTAATATCATAGATGATGAAAGTAGTATAATAAGCCTACCAAAGTGTTAATAGAATCCTTTCAGCCATATTCTTCAAACCACAAAAGTTGTTTTATGCACAAAGAAGACTAAAGCTCCATGTCTGTTCAATGCATGCCGTGCACACTAGTTGTTTTTTCTTTTTGTATTTGCATTTCCTGATTAAGTAATAGGTCCATTTAGAAAAAGGTTGGTCAGTTTTTCTTTGAGTCTTGTTTCACTCTGTGCAAAGAGGAGCTTCAGCAATTAAAGGTTTTGATTCTTCCTTTCTGTTTAAGATATAATGGTATATTTTACCAATACCTTTTTAACCTTCAGATTTGGTATTGCTCATGACCAGATTCACTGCTTGTCACTATAAGCTAAATAACCCTCATTGTTTCTGGAAGGAAACTCCCACTGTTGCTTTGCTATCACTCTTTAAGCTTCCAAAATGACTACATAGAAAATCTTTGTTTTTGCACAGTTGTGCAAAAATATTAAATTTTGTAAGCTTTTTGCTGAAGTGGCTGTCCTGCTTAATATTATTAGCATTTTCCTTGTGTCTTTCTAAGGGGAATGAATGCCAAAAAAATATGATATAGAATTTTTTTCCTTCATTTTTATGGGATAGACAGACTTACTACACATTTTTATGCTTAAAGTGTTAAAAGAAGTGCCAATATTAGGTTTTGCTGCCTTTGTAATCACAGAAGCTCATGGCAGAACAAAATATCTCTTTTAGAGCTGTCACAAATCTTCCAAGTTTTCTTATAGCTGATGAGAATATACTGTATATAGCAATAACACCTCATGTCTGTGTTCACTGTGCACGTATATAAGTATGACAGATGGTCTTGTTAAGTCTTTATTTAATCTGTTATTTGGGATATGGACACACACCATACTTCATGGACATGTGTGTGGCACATGCAGACACATGTGCACACATACATGCACACGCACATGCACACACACACACACACACACACACACACACACACACACCACACACACACACACACACACACACCACTCACACTCACACTCACACTCACACTCATTCACTCACTCACTTACTCACTCACTCACTCACTTACTCACTCACTCACTCACTCACTACTCACTCACTCACCACTCACTCACCACACACACACACACACACCACAACACACACAACACACACACACACACACACACACAACACACACACACACACACACACACACACACACACACACACACACACACACACACACACACACACACCACACACACACACACACACACACACACACACACAACCATAT
>NW_023645854.1:0-7920 GCF_015228065.2 Penaeus monodon
CAAAAAAATTTTTCCCCTGGGCCACGGGTACTCAGATCCCACGGGTTTAAACCACGGGCACTCTCTGAAATAAAAAAACAGGGGTCCCAAAAGTCATTCTGCACGAATGCGCCTAGGTTACCATGGCAGGGCAGATCATACAAACCATAAAAACGTAAAGAAGGTGTTGCATGCTTTGGCGGCGAGCCAAACCCCCACACTGTACACTCTTGGAGAATTGCTAACCAATTCCTAAACAAACCCCCAAACACACCGCGTGCTGGAAAAGAATTATGCAGAGCTTACCCACGGCACGGGCGCCTGCTGGCAACCCCACCCCAGGGAAACCCCGATTTCAACCAACAAATGAACAGCCATAAAAAGCGACCAGCCGGCCATATGAAAGGCCCGGGCGAACCCAAACTCGAAAATCTAAAGAAAAGCATGCTTTTGGGGAAATGGCCCCCGCACACCCCTCCCCGGGATTGAATACACGCTACCACCCTTTTTTACATTCTCGCACCAAACACCTAACTCAGACACACATACTACACTTACCCCTATCTCTCCATCTTCCTTACACTTCGCCATTTTTTCCCCCATACTTTAAATTTAAAATTTGGGGGGTGGCAAAGCGCTTTTTTCAACTTGCAGATGTAATCGATGCAAGGTGCTACATTTTGGGAGGGGCAGAGGGGAGTGGGGGTGGCCCTTCCCTTCCTCTTGTAGTTGTAGTAAAATGACCTCGCAAAACCCTTGGGGACAAATCAGGACTGACTTCGGTCGCGGGCACTTCGCCGAAACCCAGGCAAGACATTATTCTGCGAGTGAGGAGGTTTCCCCACACATGTTTTGCTATAAGGGCTACCGTTTTTTTTTTTGTATTTCTCTCTTCTTTTAATAAATGTATACATTTATATTTTGGCACCAGTCTCTCCTAAATAATAACAGGATGTTATTGGATCGAATCCTTTTTATTTATTTTTTTCTTGTATTTTAAGTATTTATTATTTTATAAATTACATATTTAAGTGTCCCAAGTTTATCAATTTTAATTCAAAGCTTTAATAATTTATTACTTTATAACTTTTCTTTATCAGATTTTATTGGATTTTATTCATTGTTTCGATGGTTCTTTTAAGAGGTTCATTTATTTCTTTATTTTACATCAGTAACGATTTTACTACATTTATTATATGAATATCATGATTTTATATTTTAGCATTATTTTAACGTTGTTTTTATTTATCTTGAAGTTCTAAGAAAGACCACAATTTACAAAGTCCTCCCGCATAAGAACTACGTGGGGAGGCAGAAAACAACAGACGGGATTTAGGGATTGGTCCTCGCCTGTTATGCCGCTAAGGAGTTCCCGGAATGGGCCTTCCTTAAAAAAGATAAGTGATTGCGAAGATAATTAGACTCAGGAACTGAGAGACATTTGTTAAGATATTTATACGGGAGTGACACTAGTGATTGTGGTGCCTTTTATATTATTTATTATTTTAGTGTTTGTATGTCTGTGTTTTACTGTTTTATTGCACCATTGTTTTTACAGTTTTCAATATTTTGATTGTTTTACCGTTTTTTATTTTAATAAATGTTTTATCATTTATACTTTTATAACACCATTTCCTTCGTAATATGTAAAAGGAAAAAGGATCTGTCAATTTAACCAGTTTACCAGTCCTAATCTAATCCTTAATTATTCTACCCACAGGCACACGCCTCTTCTCGGCTATATTCATGCTTACCGACCTTTATATTTTCGCACCCAACACATACACCATGCACACACACTACATTTGCACATACACAATATATCGCTCCTTTCCTCACATAGGCTTCTACACTATCCCGCTTCTCACAACTACATACTCATTCCCATACGTAATTAAATGGTGGAGGCAGTGACGCTACTTTTTTCACATTTTCTTTGCGAAATATAATGTATTTGCAGTTCACTACGTAGCCCCCTCCCAATCCCTCCCCCACCAACCTCTCCTCTCCAGTGTCAGTGTAGTCATTACACAGAACTTGCAAATTATTCAATTAAAGTTGTTCCCCTGGATTGTAATTTTCCATAAGTAGTAAAAATAATTATTCATAAATAAAATCTGGTAGCTAAATCTCACAAAAAGTAATTAGATTTAGCGACTTTTTCCCCCAATTGCACGCGCATCCTGAGTGTAATGAAGTAGAAACAATGAAATAATGTGAACTGAGCACAAAATTAACTACGACCTTTACATATCCACAATAACACACTATATGAGGGAATTCATATAATAGTCATTATGTCTTGGAGTCGCCTGAGGTTGAAAGTGTTGACACGTGGTTTTGTGGCTCTTGTGGAGCCTCTGCCTGGGGCTCACGCAGGTGGCGTCTGTTCCTGAGCGTGGCCCTGCCACTGCCATTCAGCCTCACCAGGCATTGTGGCGCAGTCAACTCCACTGTTCCCGACCGATCCCACCGCCCGGTGACAGGGTTGTGAATGGTGTCTGCTGTCCCAGCTTGAGTGAGGTCATGGGCTTCCTGGGCCTGACTAACCGATGATTTTGATGCAGATCGGTTAGTGGCACATTCTTTCGAGTAACATCAATTCCCACTGCTCACTAATTAAGTACCATGAGCTTCCCACCGGTATGGCATCCCACAGTTACCTGCCTATCAGCAGCAGCAGTCCGAACATTGAAGGGTGTATTTAAGCACTGCTTAAATTTCTTAGGGACGACGCTGATATCCAGGGAACCTCGCGGAGATGTTGCCTCTTAGTAGCCTCTTTGCGACTCGACTGCCGCCTCTGCATGCAAGATCCTTACTTGACGCACCAGGTGTGAAGAAGCTTCTGGCCTCGTGACTGGTGAATTAGTGCCCTCCCATCGCATAACAGCCCTCGGGATGCCAAGTCTTCTGAACCACTGATGGAAAGCATGTGATTAGGTGGGAAATTGAGGCCTCTCATGAAATGTGTTCCATGTCCAACCAGCCCATCAGCCTGTCTGCATAGGCAATGTACAAGTTGCTGAATAGATGGAATAGATATGCCATCACTTGCTAGAGTACTTCCGCAGGCTGAGAGGGAGCATGTACCTGGCACTGGTAATGCTTTTGTTCAACCTCTGCTTCAATTCTGGCCATACACAGATTACCTGGCCCTGCAGAGCATTGATCTCTGCCTTGATGGCCGATGTGGAGGTGTTGGTACGGTGCGCCTGAAGGAAGCTGGGATGACCAAGTATGGGAACATCTCATCATTAATGTACAAACGAGGTCATCCTGGCATGAGAGGTTGTTTCATATCTTGAAGTAAGGTCATAATGCAGCCTTCTCCAAGTCCTGTTCAGCCCGCCACCAGTGGTCACACTTTTAAAGCACTTGATATTCCTTCCTTAAGGGTTTCTTCTCCACTCGTCCGCAAGTCCACCACATTCCTATGTGTCCTCTTGGACTCCACGGTTGCACTTACCATAGCTGCACATATTGCTACATCCTCAGCCTCATCAGTTTCCCTTTGGGGTGCACTTGCTATGGCCGGATAGCATGAAAGTGGGTCAGCAGCATAGTTAGCCTTCCCCATGATGTACTTGACATAAAAAGTTGTGCATAAATTTCCCCTCTCCTGGTTGAGGATATGGGGGTTATATCCTTAAGTTCCTTTTCACTGAAGATCTGGTGGGGGCCTTGTGGTCAGTGACGAAAGTTAATCTGTGCAGCTTGGGAGGGAATAGTCAGGCTTTTTTTGAGGCCCCAACCCAATTGGAGTGCCCCCCTACAAAGTACTGTAGTTTTCCTCTGTTTGTTAGATGGCGACTACTACAGAGTGCTAGTTTCCATCAGCCCGTGCAACACATGGGGGGCTTCATGTGACACATACTGGGAATTTCTGTTGCATTATGAGGGAAATCCCATCCCCTTGGCAGCTGTAGTTCATGAGCACAGCCGTGGGTCCCTGAGATATCATGTACTGGAGGCCTTCCGTCACTAGGTGTTTTTATGGTTTCCTTTGTGGACCTGAAGATGGCGTCCAGGGTGTCATCCCAGTATATGCTCCCTTTTCCCAAAAGGCTCCATCATTGGTGCCACTGCTAGGTTGGTATTCCCCCAGTCAAGTAAGTATCCTGTAAATTGATGCTTCACATGCAGAAGCTGAAGCCTCAGTGTCACTCTATTGTCTATGCACCTCTCTAAAAGGTTGTGTGGTGTGCCAGAAGGCTTAACCATGCTAGAATCATACGGGTTTCCCTGGGGATGTCGGGGTATGCTATCATCCAAACACTTGGTGAAGGCATCCTTTGCTGCACGTGCCCCATGGGGTTATGCAGTAACAGAACCATCCCCAGGGGGTGATGAAAGTTGTCAGCTTGCAGTTCTCATCATAAAAGGGAATATGGTGGTACCCAGAGGTGCCCTGGTGTGGTGAGTTTCACAGAACCACACATGAAATCCACTGTTTTTGCATAGCTTTGAGTCCTTCTTGAGGCCCACCAAATTAGTAGATTCACCAGCAGGCACCTCTTCAATTATGCCCCTGCTGATGTCAGTATCGATCTGGCGCTGCACCTCTTATAGCTGTGGAATGGCAGCATGTGTACTGTGTGTAGCAGTGCATCAGGTCGGAGATGGTTATGGTGCGGGGGGCCACTCACCCTTTGGTGGGGGTGAACAAACACTGTATCCCCAAAATATTCCAACGGGCCTTTCTTGAGGCGCTCCACATTTTCCTTGACAAACTCATAGGGAAAGCCGTGGCTGGGCAATTGGGAAATTTGTTGTAGGGCTTTCCAGGCTCCTAATAGGTAGAGATGCTGCATTCCCTCTGCAAATTTAAAACATGCACGGGGGTGGTGTTCATATCCACCATCACCCAGCATGGTAGACTCCCCAGGAGCTTCACAGCAACATGGGTGACTATCTTGGGTGTGGCTGGAGCTGGTGGAAGGGCCCCCCAATTCCCTCAGCGGGGGGTGCCCAGCAAAAACTCATTTGAGCTCCAATCTCTGCCATGGCAGTAGGACGACACTCCACCTGGGAGGGGGGGGGGGCAGATGATGTGCCGGACTGTGGAGGCCTCCACACTGCCTATGATAAGGATGTTTTGGGCGAAATGTTGGTGACTTCTGAAAATGAGTGGCAAAAAGTGCCAGAAGTGCCCTTTCCCCCCACAGTTGCAAAACGTGTCTAGAGCGACACTGGGTTTGCTGGCTTCAAAACCCTGTCTTTACAATTTCGGCGCTGCCCAAATTGTGGAGACAGTTTGAAATCCCCCCGCTCCTGTCTGGCCATGGGTGCCACAGGCCCTGCTTCAGCATGGGGTTTCTGGTTTTTGGGGCCCCTTCCACAAGTGGGGGGTGGGGGTGTAACGTCAGATTTATGTACACAGCAGGCAACTTGACAATATATAGAGGAGAGGACAGCTACAAGATGGATGGACAGCATTAGACCTGAACAAATACAGGTCTACACACCTACAATGCACACG
Organism: Penaeus monodon; assembly: GCF_015228065.2. Classification (NCBI taxonomy): domain Eukaryota; kingdom Metazoa; phylum Arthropoda; class Malacostraca; order Decapoda; family Penaeidae; genus Penaeus; species Penaeus monodon. The sequence goes on from NW_023645854.1 coordinate 5,462, forward strand.
AGGATGAGGCAGTAAAGGATTGGGGCACTTTTAACTTCTACACTGAGATGATAATGCGACTGTTTATCTGGATGAGTATGAATGTCAGAGGCCAGGAGGAAAATAAGTAACGAAATGTACGCAAATGATTCTGTACTGTTTACAGGCAATGAGGAAAACCTTCAGATGATGGTAAATAAGGAAAAATATGAAAGTGAGAATTTCGGGAAATGACTCAGTACCACAAAGTCAAAGTGCATGCAGGTAAGCAAATTAAGAAGAGGTAGAGCTTTTTACATATTTAGGATCGATGGTGACAAACGATGGGCGATGTGAGAAGATGCTGAGAACTAGCATCGGAAAAGCTAATAAACAACTTGAGAAGTTGTCTGATCAGCTTTGCTATACAGGGTGGAGACAATGGACAATGAATGCAGGTTTGATGTAAAAGTTAAGGGTTTTTGAGATGTCTGTACAGACGAGTACTGCAGATAAATTTTGGAAAAAAGAAATTTTATTATTGAGAGAGTGTTGCACTGAGTGCATGACGAGGCCCTTTGATGGACATAGTCTTGAGAAGAAAAAGCAAGAATTGCGACATATTGTACGAAGAGCTGGCTTACTAAAAGACATAATGCTAGCTAAGTATGGTATGTATGGGATCTTGAAAAACACAGGCTAGAGGGAAAACAATGATGAGCCTGGATGGATTTATTGAATGATGGATGAAGACGAGATCAGTCGAGGAGCTGATGAGGGTGTGTTTTAACCAGCAAGATGGCAGCATGTAACCTCCAAAACCCTTTTTGAGGAGATGGAACCTAGCCCGGGTTTACTTTTGTAGATCTGGCACTGCGTCAATGTTAAAAGTAAAAAGATTTTTATGATGCACAATTATAGTTTTTTTGTATTAGTTTTTTTTGTGTTTTTTTTATTGAATTGCAACACCTTCTTTCAACCTTTCATGCATACTAACAAATCAAAAAAAATTTAGCAAATTTGACGAGAAAGAAACACTGATACATTAACAGAAAGATGCTCTTATATCTTCATTGTTTTGAACATAGAATACAAAACGCAGTAAGGCTACAATGAATATTAGGTAAATTTTATCGGGGGGTGGGGTTTGTGTGTTGTAGTGAAAAGTCTATACTGGTGATGAGTAACGAATAGGGTGCATAATTTTTTCGGTTATTCTGAATGCCCCCTTTTATAGTTTTTGCTATTATATCTGCAGTTCTATGAGGAGACACCCACACTAGAACAGCTGAGCAAGAAAATACATGTTACTTGTTTCAACTCTGGCAACTACTGGTTGGGTGTTTCAAGGAGGGTTAATATCAAACAAAGAGCCAACTCCCAATACATGTGCTGTATGGTATCTTGAAAAATAACATTCTGAAGAAATATGAGTTTCATCCCCGCTTGCTACTTTTATCTTGTCTTTTTTTTTTTTTTTTTTTTTTTTTTTTTTTTTTTTTTTTTGGTCAGTTCAGGTCTGTTTATAGTATATGCATAGGTGTAGATGAAGTTAACATCCCAAAATCTTCTCTGTAAAATCGAAGTTCTGATACATTGTCTTGATATGTTTGATAGAAATAGTTTTCCCCGGGTGTGTGAAAATTATCTAAAACTTGGAAGTAGAAGGACTGGGGTGTGTGGAAATGGTGGACAATTGAGGATGGGTGGGGATGTGAGAGGGGGAGGAATGCTAAATCATACGGCAAAAAACCCAAAAAAACCCGCACGATCTGACCAAAAAAAATGACCCCATGCAAGGCATTAACTATGGCACTCACTTTTAAGCCATTTATTACTTCTAGTGGCATGAAAAAACATAAGCTGACTCTGACGAGACATGACAAGAAAAATATCACCAAAGCAAATAAGAATTGTTTCTCAGCCTCATACCTCCCCACAGACATCTTCCCTGATCAAAATGGGGGCGCAAGCTGGAGTAGCTGATCCCATGACCAAAACCCAGAACCCATGCCCAAGGGGCAGTCCGAAACGACCTAGAGACACTCTGGATCCCCGAGTCAAAAAATGCTTCAACAGTGCCTACCAATAGTCAAAACACTGGAGATGCCCGAGGCAAATCCAGTTGTCATCCGGTTGCCAGAGATCAGGCATGATCGAAGGAGCTTAATGATGCGAGGAAAGTGTGTATTTTTGCCACTGAATCCCAAAGACAGGAAAGTCAGAATGGTTCTTCTTGACTTCACAGTTGCTTATGATTTGGAATCACCATGTCTCAGCCCCAGGTTTGTGGGGTATTCCCGGATGACAAAAAGGAAGACCCTAAAGGGCAAGTCCTGGTGACCCTGAAGGGATTTTATTGATTATTTAAAATTTTCTGCCGCGTCAACAAACTAAGGTCATTAGCGGCGAATGCCTTGTTAAATAGAAATATTAAAATATTTAAAACTTAAAAATCTATCAATAAATTCTTACACATAACAAAAATATATTTAAATCAA
>NW_023645855.1:0-7919 GCF_015228065.2 Penaeus monodon
GGACCTGACGGGTGCTCCACTCTGGGTCAAATTAGACCTGGGAGCAAAAGAGGTTGCTCCATAGTCTTCAGGACCAGCCCCCCGGGAAGCGGTTTCACTCACACCTAAGATAGAAAATAAAAAGTAAAAATATTATCTATACACCCACACAACATATAAACATAAAAAATTAAATCTTTATTATTAAGTTTCTTTTATGAAAAATACTCTATTTATTGTGCATTATGCTTTGTAGTGAAATCAAACAGATTAATTGCAAAAACCCAAGTATGAGCTTTTAAGTCCCGTCGTGACCTTGAACAGGTCTAGAAAAACGAGATGTTACGATTTGAAGGGATAACGCAAGTAAATTTAAACAAGCTCACTAAAGTTTTTTGTCCTTTCGCAAAATAAACCGATATATAACATGTCCGGTCCTTGAATAAATAAACAAATATATGTATATGTATGTATGTATGTATGTATACACACACACACACAGACACACACACACACACACACACAAACACACACACACACACACACACACACACACACACACACACACACACACACACACACACACACACACACACACACCACACACACACATCCACACACACACACACACAAATGGCAGAGCTCGAAGCTAAGGCAAAATCACACTAGCATTTTTAGATCCAGGTTCAATTACAACTATTTGTTCTGAAAAGAGCAAACCAATGAATGAGCTAGAATGTAAAGGAAAAATGGTCACATACAACCTAGAGACTCTTGCTGGGAAAAAGAAGGAAGTTCAAAGGTACTGAAGGATTTACAAGCTAGAACCTTGACAGGAAATGATTTGGAATTTCATCGAATGTTTATTCTCAGGCTAATATAAACATTTCCAAAGGGTTTATGCCTTCAAAAGAAGATTTTGAAAAATGACCATATTTAGATGATGTAGAAATTCCATTGTTTAACGGTGAAGTAAATCTATTAATTGGAAACAATAACCTAGAAACATATAGACCATTAGGTTTTATATCAGGAGTAGAGTATTGCCCAGTTACTGCCAAACGAGAATAGGCTGGTAAGATGGGGTTGGGAGTTGTTCTGCCGTATAAAGGAAGTTGTGAGGGAAGGGGCGAATTGGCCGAAGAGATCAATTTGCTAAAGGTTGTAAACTTGTGATATCTTCACATATAGTTCCTTTCTACACAATTGTGAATGATTTGTTCTTATGAGTCAATATATTTATATTTATATAACGAAAATTGTTATGATATAATCTTACACTGTACATTTAATATATATATTTGCAGCAGTAGTATCTCGTCTAGCAATCTTGCTGACCTGCGTTCATATCCCTCGCCGTCGGTGGATGGTAATCCCAGGGGTAATTTAGAAGCAAAATAAAACAGACTTGTCACCCCCAAGAACATCCATTGTAAGAAATGGAATAAAATTATATTATTACTATAATTATTATAACACTACTACTACTACTACTAATGATAATAATAATAATAATAATAATAATAATAATAATAATAATAATAGTAATAATAATAATTATTATTATTATTATTATATATTATGCGTGTGTGTGCGCATGTTGCAGAGTATGTGTGTGTGTGTGTGCCTGTATGTGTGCATATACAGAGCTGCTTTGAAAATATTGTATCATTAAAGTCTGAATTAATAATTTTGTTTCTTTACTTAATGTATTATTATTTAATGAAAGGATATATATATATATATATATATATATATATATTTTATATATATATATATATTAAAAAAAAAAAAAAAAAAAAAAAAAAAAAAAAAAATTTTATAAAATATAATTAATATATTAATATTTTAATTTTTATATAATATATATATTTTTATATTTACTATTATATAAAATATAAAACACACCCCACACACACATATATATTTTTACACCCCCCTTTTAAAAAGCTGAGGGTTTGGGGGGTTTTTTACCAGTTTTTGCCAAACCCCTTTTTTTTTGGGAAAAGCGCCCAAAGTGGCAAAACCCTGGTTTTAAACCCCCAGGCGAGCACCGGGGTTTAGACGCTTGGGGGGAACATCTGGTCCTTTTTTGGCAGGATGAGGGGTTTTACTTCGGTTTGTTAAAGGGAAAATTTGGAGCGGGAGTTGAGGTGGCTGCTTTGGCCGTGGCCATGGCCCATCACCCCGGGGAGAAAGAAATGAATTTCCCCAAACCCGACTTAAAACCCTCAGTATTGAGATAAAAACCGGTTTTTAGGGAAAGGGGGACGAAGCTTTGTTTTTTGGGTTTTAATGTCTTTTTTATTGCTGTGTATACTCCTACGGTTTGTTTGCAGAATCGATGTGAAAGAGGATTCTAAGCCAAACCCCACTCTGTGGGAGGGGCCATTTTCCCCCCTGGTCGGGAGCTTGATCCCCCGATCCACCTTGCCCTTGGGACAGGGGATATAAGGGGAACGGTACAGTGGTCAAAAGGGGAGACCCCCATTCTTCTTAGCCGGGAAGGGAAAATCCCCCCAGAAAAAACAGGGTTTTTTCCGGGGTTCATAGCCTGAAACCCTAGGCTGGGGTGGCTACCCTACGGGGCCACTTCCAAACCCCCCCCCAAACCCCCCACTTTTGGGGTGTTGGGGCCGCCCCAGGGAGGGGGGAAAGTGCCCGTGGGTTCCCCCTGCAAACAGTCTCGTGGTCCCAAAACTTTCTTTGTGGCAGCCTTCAAAATGCGAGGGCCTCGAAGCAGCCCCAGGGTCCATTGGTGTAAAAGCCTGAGGCCAGGGGAGAATTTCACTCCCCGTAGACATGAGGACCATGAAGGGATATCCCACAGCTCGGCTGAATGGCCTCAGGACTTGCGTTTCCCCCCCTTTTGGGGGTAGGGGGTCGGATACTGCTAAGGGAAAGGGGAAAAGGGGAAAAGTTCAATTTAGGAAACTTTTTGAAAGTTTAAAGGGCCCTTTCTTTGTAAATGACCTTTTGCCCTACTTACCAAACCCTGAGGGAAAACTGAGTTTAAGCCCTCCCCTTTCAGATGACTGCAGGTTTCTCAAGGATGGACAGTTTGGGGTTTTATGAATGTTGGGGTGAATATTTTTAATTTATTTTTTACCAGGGAGACCCCCAACCCGTTGTTTTGAATGGGAAGTAGTACCCAATCCCGTGGGCCCTACCAGGGCCCCCTTTCAGCCTACAAACGGGCCTCAAAAGGAGTGCATTTAGGGGAAACGTTTTGGGTTCAAGGGGGTTCGACACAATTACTGGCCTAATAGCAAAAACCCATATACCGGGACTGAAAGTCTATAAAGTGTGTGGGGGGTGTCAAAACATCTTACCTGTTAATTCAAGTGAGGGGAAGGCCGGGGGTCCTGCACCAAAAACTTTTTAACACCTGCATGGACTGGATAAGGGGGAGAGGGTACTAGCCAAAGTCCGTGTGGGGCAACCCCTGGCCAATATCAAGGCTCGCCTTGACTTTGCCAATGGGGTTTCCATTATCCCGAGTCCCTGGAATCACTGGCGGCGGGTCTTGATGCATTTGCACTGAAGCGAAGCCCCTTGGGGCCCAGGGTCTCCTGAACCAAGAAAAAAGATTCAGGACTTTGGGGGCCTTTAGGGGAACCCGTTTTGGGGAAACCCTTCTTGCAGTGAGGGATGTTGAAGGCACAAAACCTTTGGGCTACCTTTGGGAGGGGATAGTCCATATCTCTTTGGGGTTCAGACCAAGAAGTCAGTGACGGATTGGGCCCGGGAGGGAGGAGGGCCCTGAAATTGATTAACGAGATCTTTTGGATGTCGGTTTCCTATGCAGAAGGACCCAAATACGTGTCTTCAAGGGACTAAACTGCCAGTTTTGTCTATGGAAAACGAAACCTGGACGCTATTTTTGGGTTGGAGTCTCGTCTTTAGGGCCTTTTTTAAAAAATTTGCTGGGTTTATGGGGGCCTATGTGTCCAACCAACTACGCACTGTGAGATTTGGGATGGGAAGTCCCTTTCCCTTTCATAATCCGGGATCCCAACTCAGGTTATATGAGCACCTAAGCTCGCTTCCCTGGGGATGACCCTGCCCTTTGGGGGTTGCCTCTCTGGAAAAATCCGGGTGGAAAAAAGGGGGGCCCCGTGGGACGCCCTAGGGGGGGTCATGGACTTGGGCGATGAACCTGCCGCGGGGAAATTAAGAGGGGCGGGGGCCCTTCCGGAGACTACCATGAGGGACCTTCGTGGCTAGAAGCGAAGGTGGCTGTGGCTGTGTGCCTCCGTCGGCGTTAGCTCCTTGATTATAATGATATATTTATATATGTATATATATATATATTTATATATATATATATATAAATTATATATAGTTTTATAATATTTTTTTATATATATATTGATATATATATTTGTATAATTATGTAAAAATTATATTTGTATATATATATGTATATATATATTTATTTATTTATTCATTTGTATATATACATACACTCACACACACGCACGCACACACGCACGCACGCCGCCCCCGCACCGACCCCACACCAACAAACACCACAAACACACACACACCACACACACACACCACACACACACACACACCAACACCCACACACACACCCACACAACACACACACCCCCACACACACCACCACACAAACACACACACACACACAATACAAGCACACACACAAGCACCACATACACAACAACACACACCACACACACAACACACACCACACACAACACATATATATATAATATATATATATATATATTATATTATATAAAATTAATTATATAAATTATGTTATATATACAAATTTTAAATACATATGTACATTATATATTATATATATATATATAATATATTATATATATTATGTGTTGTGTGTGTGTGTGTGTTGTGTGTGTTTTGTGTGTTGTTGTGTGTTGTGTGTGTGTGTCTGTGGGGTGTGGGGCGTGCGTGTGTGTGTGTGTGTGTGTGTGTTTTTATACATACCAAACACCCAAATACATATATACTTACACCCCTATATATTTGTGTGTGTGTGTGTGTATTTTCAAAACCCATTTACACTTAAACTTAGAGAAATTTTTGGATCAGTTTTTAAACTTTCTTAATCTTTTTCAATATTATTCCATTTGTCAGGTTTTGCCAAACATATTACTTTCTCCTAAATGGCGGAGATGTAAAAATTCTTTGTTGCGAAAAATTATGATTATATGACAATGGTATTTTTCCCATCAACTTCTAAAAGCCTTGTGGAAAATATAGTCTCATAGCAAAAACTAGGGAAAAAAATATTTGCAATCTTGAAGATTATTGAAAATACAGATTCTCTAAAAATTATCGTATTTAATGTTTTTCACATACCCCATTCCTTTTCCTCCCTCTCTGTTTGCCCCCCCCGTTTTTTTCAGACTGTTTTTGACCTTCTTTTTCTCTCCCTCTTTCTCTCCCCTTCTTTCCCCCTCTCTCTCTCTCTCTCTCCTTTTCTCTCTCTCTCTCCCTCTTTTTCTCTCTCTCTCCTCTTCCTCTCTCTTCTCTCTCTCTCCTTTTTGTGCGTGTGTGTTGTGTGTGTGTGGTGTGCTCATCTTTGCACAGGCCGTAGGCAACCACACCACAACACACCACACACACACACACACCACACCACACACCCACACACAACATATTATGAATATATATATATATATATTATATAAATATATATATAAAATATATATAATAATATAATATATATATTAATATATATACCTCACCAGACCGATGGAGGAAGGGAGAGGAAGGGGGGAAGCTCAACTCGAAGAATTCCCTGAAAGGTTTTCCCAAAACTGGAAAAAGGGGAGAGACCCTGACAACACCAAAGTCTGAGAGTAGGAAGACCCTCAAAGGAAGAGAATTAGGCTCCAACACAGACAAATCAGCTAGGGAAGATGTCGGTGGGGAGAAGGGGACGAGGATCCCCTGCGGGGAGTCTTCTCTGAGGAAAGCGAGGACGTCATCAAGTGGGACCTTTTGGGGAAAAGGGGGTCGACATCCAAAACTCTCTGATTGCCGGCGAGCCTCCGCGGACACGGAGATGTAGTTCTGAGAGTGGCGGACGGAGCAGGAGAGAAGGTGCAAGAAGGGGATGAGAGACTTGGGCCGCCCCGGGCAAAAGGGTGCGTCAAGATCCCCGGAAAATACAGAAAAATAAAATGGAGAAGGGGTTTTTGCACAATTACCTGAAACACATCAGGGAAATTTTGAAATAATGATTAACATATTTTAGCCATTTCATGTAATAATAAAAATTTTTGCTGTTTCATGAAATGACGGGAAAGAAACATCATTTTAGAATAACTGGGTTTCACCCTTACTAAAAACTGGTTACAAACTTTGACTGTAAAAAGCATACAACAACATATGTAAAATATATAACAATATATATTAAAAATAATATATATAAAATAAAATATTTAATATTATATTTTAAAATATAAAAATTAAAATATAAAATAATAAATATAAAAACACAACACACACACCACACACCCCACCCACACAAACCCAACAACCCACACAACACACACACACACACATAATTTTAAAAATTAAATAAATTTAAAAAATAATAAATAAATAAAATGCATTATATGAAGAAGATAGAAAAACATAAAGTAGGCAAAAAAGAAACATGTTACACCATTAAACCATTTTTTTTTTTTTTAAATAAAATATATATAAAAAAAAAAAAAGTAAAAAATTATATATATAAATTAAAAGTTATATAAAATAAAAAAATAAAAAAAAAAAAAAAAATTTTTTTTTTTTTTTTTTTTTTTTTTTTTTTTTTTTTTTTTTTTTTAAAAAAAAAAAAAAAAAAAAAAAAAAAAAAAAAAAAAAAAAAAAAAAAATATATTAAAATAAAAAAAAAAAAAAAAAAAAAAAAAAAAAAAAAAAAAAAAAAAAAAAAAAAAAAATTTTTTTTGTTTTTTTTTTTTTTTTTTTTTTTTTTTGCCAAAAAAAAATACCCCGGGGGGGGGGGGGGGGAAAAAAAAAAAAAAAAAAAAAAAAAAAAAAAAATAATATATTATAAAATTTTTAAATATATATATATAATTATTTTAAACAAAAAAAAAAAAACACCACAAAAAACCCCCAACCCCAAAAAAACCCCCCAAACACACAAACCAAAAAAAAAAAAAATATATATAAAAAAAATAATTATTATATAATAAAATATATATATATATAATTAAAATAAATATATATATAAAATATATATTAAATATTATATATAAAAATATATAAATTTTAATAATATATTATATATAAATATTTTTATTATATATTTTATAAATATATTTATATATTTATTATAAAAAAAAAAAAAAAAAATATATTATATATTTATTATATATTATATATATATATATTAAATTTTTTTAATATATATATATAAAAAAAAAAAAAAAAAAAAATTTTTAAAAAAAAAAAAATATATATATAAATATATTATTATATTTTTTATATATATATATTTTATATTTTTTAAATTATTAATATTAAAAATAATTTTTATAATATATTAAAAATTTTTGTGTGGTGTGTGTGTGGGTGTTGTTTTGTGTGTGGGGTTTTTTTTTTTTTTTTTTATTTTTTTTATATATAATATAAAATATATAAAAAATATATAAAATTTATATAATATATATATATTATAAAAATAAAACAAAAAATTTTTTTAAAAAAAAAAAAAAAAAAAAAAACACCACACACACACACAAAAACACACAAACACACCCAAAAAATAAATTTTGTAATATATTATACAAATTATAAATAATAATTATAAATAAAATATAATAAAATATATTTAAAATTAATATAAATATAAATATATATAATATATTTTTTTTGTGTTGGTTTTGTTTGGGTTTTTGTTGTGTTTTTGTTTTTTTTTTTTTTTTTTT
>NW_023645856.1:0-2500 GCF_015228065.2 Penaeus monodon
ATAGGCATGTTGTGGTGATCAGTTCCTCTTTCCTTTAAATTTGAGAGATGGAGTTCCAAAGAAGTAAGACTTTTCTTGCATGGAGATGTGAAGAGGAAGTCCTTTTGGGTAGAAGAATTAGACTATGTAGAATGGAGTAAAATAGGTGATGGATCAGGTCTGGAGATTAAACTTACCCAGGACCAATTAGCAACCATGAGATCGATTCTGGTCTTGAGGGAAACAACCTTGATTCCCGTCTATGATTTTCAAGAAGTAACACCTGTGTGGCATGAGAACCAAGATGGCTGTTTCATTGAGTAGGAGATCTTGTCTATCCTGGGGTTTGTGCCCCTTCTGTTTAAACAGCAGCATGCATCTCCTGTTTAGTGAAAGGTATATCAGTCTCTGCAGCTGTGTTGATGGCTTCTGTGATGATTGTAAGTCTCTTTGGTTTCATATAAGTGAGCCTAGAAATAGTGGAAGGTTTAAGTAGGCTAGAATCTACTCTGGTCTTGAAAGTTTGGATAAGGTTGAGCATAAGAATGGCAAGGTTTTTGTGTGTGTGTGTGTGTGTTTCCCTGAAGCAATCTTAAGATTCCTCCACAGATCATGAAGGGATGTGTAACCATTAATGGATTTCCTCCACTAAAGCCATGCATTTGAATGTATTTCATGAATCTCTGTTTTTACTAGTTTTATTGTAGCCCTGAAAGTCTCTAGCAGGTGGCAGCATCATGATGCCGTTTTCTAGAGTATATAGATCATCTGATGGAGAGTGCCTGACCAATTATCCATGAAAGCTGTCAACCGTGCCCAATCAGCTCTCTTGATGCTCTATCTGGGAATAAGGGGAGGTAGGTGTAGTCGAGGTTTTTAAGTGATATGACAGTGGCAAAGTGGTCAGGAGAGAGGTAGCAGATTAGTTGAGAGAAAGGCTAGGTCAAGGACATATATGGGTTGAGTGATACTGTTGGTAAGGTGTTGACTTGAGTTGGAGTGTGGGTCATTCCATAGTGTGTGATGTGCATTGAACTCACCACATAAACTGAGGGGCACTCCCTATAGCTGCAAATATATGGTCAAGGTTGAGCTTAGCATCATCTCTTGGGGTCTGTAGATACAAAAATCTGAAGATGACCTGGGATTCAGGTATATGGAAACGAGTATGATGGTTGGTTGCACATTGGGGAGGGCAATTTCAATCTGTTGGAGAGTTCTTAAAGGCATTACTATCCGGTAAAAAGTATACACTAGCATCTTCAAGGTAATATTAGAGGCAGAAGGGGAGTTGTCACTTCTTGAGATTGAATGCGTTTTTGTTTATGTTAGGCTTTGCCATTTGAAAATCTTTGTGGCTCCCTCGAGTTGTTGAGATCGTTGATGAAATTTTTTGCCTGACTCACTGGTCTTCTTTGTAGATGTCAGGATGCTGGATTTGTGGTCGGACGATGTGGTGGAATCTTTATGGGTTCATCTTGCGACTCATGAAGGAAATCACTTGTGGCCAAGGGAGAGGGGCCCGAAGTAGTAATCTCCAGATCTTTTTTGTGGATGTAGCTTCCCTGCTTGAACTTGGGTTATAGAAGACTTTTCTAATATGCTGGTTACAAACCCCTTGTAAGAGTCCCCTTAGTGCAAAGGCCATTTGAAATGACAGAGGGAAGAAGGGTTACTCCTTTTGCAGACTCATTTGGTGTCCACATTTGGTACATGGTACATGGGAATGTTGAAGAATGAGAGTTGAGTAGGGTTAGCATTTTGTAAAAAAAGGGGGTCAAAGCATTTTATCGTTTAAGGGAAAAGGAACCAAAGATCTGAGTATCTTTGTGGGTCTGAACTTCAGTCGTGTTGTCGACTCCTTAAGGGGATGTTTGATTAGTCAAAACCATAGGAAAGCCATCTTGGTCTATTTAGGAGGGGGGCTTAAGTGTGAAGGTTGATGCTCTTCCTTGTGTTTTTGGGAAAGGTAGCAAATTTGGGTAGTATATGGTAAGGTTCTTCATTCTTTGCTTGAAGGAGGTCCCCTTGTGGAGTAACTTTGGTAGAGGCCTGTAGAGTTGGATTTTCTTTCTCTAGGGCGTGAAGGGCTTTTACGGAAGTTGGAAAATCTTTGTGGCAGATCATTGTGGTGTGAGAGAGAATTCCGACCTTGAGGTGTAAACTCTCTTTTTTTGGTTTAGTTCTTGACTTTACCCATGATCAGTCAAAGGTTAAAATGGCACTGCTTATTTCTTCACTTTCAATGAAAAAGGGGGAAGAAACCTAACCCTACAGCAAAACCCTTTTTCCTGAGCTTAAAAAGGCCAAATGATGGCCCCCTTGTGGCACTCTCCACAGGGTTCACCTTCACTCAGGATGGGACACTAAAAAAAAGTGGCCAGAGAGACGTGATGATGTCCTTTAATAACCTGATAAACAAGTCTGAGAGAGGCGTGGAATGCCAGCTCACACAACCCCAGTACTTGGGAAAGTATGATAAGCAAGTGAGTGTTGGAGTCCGTTTATACATGAATGTAGT
>NW_023645857.1:0-2500 GCF_015228065.2 Penaeus monodon
GAAAAAAAAAAAAAGGGGGGGGACGGGCCCCGGGGGGGTTTTGCAGGAAAAAGATTTTTTTTTTTAAATAAAGTTATTAATTTTGGTTTTAGACGTTTTAAAAGTTTTTTTTTTGAAAATAAAAAAAAAAAAATAATATTAAAAAATTTTAAAAAAAAAATTTTTGGGGGGTTTTTTTTGTGGGTTTGGGTTTTTAAAAATTTTATAAAAAAAAATAAAAATTTAAATATAAAAAAAAAAAAAATAAATAAATTTTAAAAAACCCCAATTAAATTTAAAAATTTTTTTTAAAAAAAAAAAAAATTTTAAAAAAATAAAAAATATTAAAAAAAATAAATAAATTTGGGGGTTTTCCCCCCCCCCCCAAAAAAAAAAAATAATAAAAAAAAAATATAATAATAAAATTTTTAAAAAAAAAATAAGTATATTAAAAAAGGGAAAATAATAAAATTTTAAAAAAAAATTATATATAAATAAAAAAAAAAATATAAAAACCCCAAAAAAAAAAAAAATAAATTTAAAAAATTTTAAATTTAATTTTAAAATTTTTAAAATTTTTGGGGATTTTAATATTTATTTTTTTTATTTAAGGGTTTTTAAAAACCCTTTTGAATTTAAATTTATTTAATTATTTTATTTTCATTGAATTTTTTATAAAAATTAAACAATTTAATTTTTTTATATATTATATTAAAAAAAATTTTATCAAAAAAAAAAAAAAAATATATAATATATAAAATTTTTTTAAAATATATATTATTATTTAAAAATTTTTATATATATTTTTTTTTTTTTTTTTTTTTTTATTTATAATTTTTATGAAAATTTTTATTATTAATATTTTTTAATTTTTTTTTTTTTTAAAAAATTATTTTTTTAAAATTTTTTTATATTTTTTTTTTTTTGTTTTTTTTTTTTTGGGTTTTTTTTTTTTTTTATTTCTTAAATTTTTTTTTTTTTAAAAAAAACCCCCCCCCCCCCCCCCCCCAAAAAAAAAAAAAAAAAAAAAAAAAATTTTTTTTTTAATTTTTTATTTTGGGTGTGTGTGTGTTGTGTGTTGTGTGTGGTGCTAATTTTTTTTTTAATTTTAAAATTTTTTTTAAAATTTTTTTATATTTTCTATTTATTTTTTATAATTATTTTATTTATTTTATATATAATTATTTAATTTTTTTCTTTTTTTATATTCTCATCTCATGCATATTTTAACACACATCCCCCCAACACACACACACCCCACCCACACACACACACACACCACAACACCACACACACACACCCACACACGTGTTATCGTTTTTTTCGAAATTCTTCAGGTTTTTTTACCCTTGTGGATTAGGGTAATAATTTAAAAGATAAGTAGATTTTCATAGGTGGGATTGTTTTCTTTGTAATATATTCCGTAAGTAAATAAGCAATTATGTTTTTTTTTTTTGTTTTTTTTTAATTCTTTCTTAAGAAATAGCAAATGACTTATTGAATAAACGTTTTTCAGTTTTATTAAATTCCGGAGTCACTGACATAAGGGTTAAAAATATATTTTATTACCAAAAAAAATACTTATCAAGTGACTAAAAAAGATCTTAATTTGCGTTAAACAATTAAAAACCCTAATGGAAACGTGTCTAAGAAAAAAGGGATAATAACGAGATAAAGGGAAAAAGCTGAGACCAAAGATGATGTCTTCTGAAACAATCTTTTCTACGAGGGGGTTGAGCTTGGCCAATTATTATGTTTTGGGGTATATGTGGTGTTGGTGTGTGTGTGTGTGTGTGTGTGTGTGGTGTATATATTATATAATTAATATATATTTATATATATTAATAAAATAAATATATTTTAAAATTTTATATAATATATCACACAAACCCATGTTTAAAACACCACCCCACACACACACACACACACCACACACACCACACACACACACAATAATATTAATATATATATATATTATATATTTTTAAATTATTTTAAACAAATATTTTATGAGAGTGGAGAGAATGCATACATGTACGAATTGATCGGCTTAATTGGTTCTGCAGCCTTGGAACGCCCTGTAGTTTCATTATTTATTTTCATTGTTATTTTTGGGTTCAGTGTTCATCATGTGAGCGAAAAGGAAGGGTGTGTCGAGAGTAGCAAAGAAAAAGTGCCTTAAGGGAATAGTTACATTGCAAAGGACTGAGTTTCGTTTCTTTTTTTCTCTCGCTTTTTTTTCTCTATTTGAAATCGGGTAGAGCAAAAAATCATTGGTACAATAACATTCTCACTGCTTTTATACTCGTAACATTATCATCAGAACTGCCACATTATGATAAATGTTACCGTTTTCATATCTATACATTTTTAAGTACACTTGAACCTTTTTCTCTAAAATTTTTCAGTTGTTTTTTAGTATCTTTTAGAAGATAATTAGTGGGTGATAGTATTTATTTTCGTTAATAATACTAAAAACACATATAAAAACTAAAAACAAAATCAATATTTATATATGTAA
>NW_023645858.1:0-7918 GCF_015228065.2 Penaeus monodon
ATCAGGGGGAATTTCCTTTTCGGCTTTCCCTTTATACAGGATAACCAGAAAACCCCTACACAAATTTCCCAGTCTCTTGCGGTGCGATGTTCCTTGTGCTTTACGGTCCTTATGAGTCCATCCGCAGCGTAGAGCCGCTCCTCCGGAGGTCGTGGACGGTCGTGGTGACCAGACTGCTGAGTTCTTCTGACCCGTGGATCCGTGGTGTGACCTTCGACCGATTCATCTCGTTACCTCTCTGCTTGCCCTCTGATGCTGCATGACCCCGTCTGCTCAGTCGAGAGTGGCTAGGGCCCTCCAGAGGCAGGCAGTGGCCTGTGTGCGTTGAGGCCGAGAGAAGTCGTCCGAAATCAGGCGGGAGGGACTTGTAGTGATTTCCCCTAGGTTCAGGCGGGTCACCCCGCAGGCTTCCGTGCCCCCTGCTCCCCTGACGCTATGAATCTTTATAGGAACTCTACGGACCCCCTTTGCCTGCAAGATGACGTGGCTTTGCTATTTTCCTGTGTTTTTTTAATAGAATGGATCTGTGGTTTTTATATCCTCTGGCTTACCTTTCCCATTGGTCCGTGATTTACATCTACATCTACACTATTTCTACTGCACGTAACACTACTTATACACTACTTACCTTATGCTCCATACTTACCTTGTCTTATTCTTGCCTTTTTTCCTTCGAATATTCACCTCAGTTTTTGTTTCTCTCTCGTTTTTTCTCTTTGTGTTTCCCGTTTTCCCTCACGGATCCCTTTCTTTCACTTTTTCATACTTTCCTGTCTTTTAATAATTTTATGTGCCCATTTTTGTATAGTTTTATTATTCTATTTATTTTATGTACTTTTTAACTTGTTTCAAACTCATCATACACTATTTAATAATTAAATGACTGCATTATGTGTAAAACCTCACCAAGCACGGGAAGCCCCAGTATAAAAGGTCAAGCCAGGTCGGTCAGAGAAGGTGAGAGGCTTTTTATCTTGGTGACAGACCGTTGGATTTTTAGCTGGCTGACTGGTGCTTCTCTGTTCTAAGTAAGTGCATTGGTGTGTTGTCTAGTGTATTGGTTATGTTCGAAAGATTTGTGCATAATAAATGTATAATATGGATGCTCTTTTTTATGTTGCCTTTTTAGTCAGCCAGTGATGTCATTTTATTGTTCTTTTTATTGTGACTACGGGATCACATTTCAAATCACCTGAGAGTCATCCTCAAAATACGCCAAACCCACATGAACATTACCTGTAGTAGGGTAACACGCTACCAAACTAACATCTTTAACTATACTGAGTTTAATTATCCGCTACAATGATATTAATAATTATTATAAAATCGTTATTATTGTTTATTATTTTGTTGTTGTTATTATTAGTATAATGGCAAAAAGCATATTATAACTGCATATTTGCAATAATAATGATAATAATTGCAATAATGATGATAATGAAATGAGAATGATGATAATGAGAATGAGAATGATATAATGATGATAATGAGAATGAGAATGATGTTATTGATGATAATGATGATAAGTATTATTGCAAAGATATATCAAAACTGTAATAATAATAATGACAATAATGATAATAATAATAATAATAGTAATTATAATATTGTTATTATTATTGTTGTTATTATTATTATCATTATTTTTATTTTCATTATTGGTATAATTGCAAAAAAGCTTATTATATCTGTAATAGTTACAAGAATATCGATAATAATTAGAATAATGATAAAAATCATTATTATAAAATCGATGTTATTATTATTATTATTGTTGTTATTATTGTTGTTGTTGTTATTAGTATAATTGCAAAAAGACATATTATAACTGCATAATTGCAATGATAATGATAAAATGATGATAATGATCATAATAATGATGATAATGATCATAATAATGATGATAAGGAGAATGATGGTGATGATGATAATGATGATAATAACAGTAATTTTGTCCATTGAAAGTAAAAAAGGAAAAAGAAAACATTCCCAAAAGTCGAAAAGCAGCAAAATCTACCTTTTGAGAGTATACTCCAAAATGACGTTTTTTCGATTTCAATGATGATTTTGGCAATTATTAGGGTAATTATCATAATTCTTTTAATCATGACAATAATGATATCATAAATGAGAATTATTATTATCATTATTATTATTATTATTATTATTATTATTATTATTATTATAATTATTATCATTATTATTGTTATTATTATTATTTCTTTTTTTATTCTTATTACTTATATGATTAGCTTTATTACAAAAAAAATATATTATAAATGTAATAATAATAACAATAATGATAATAATGATAATAATAATAATAATAGTAATTATAATATTATTTTTATTATTATTGTTGTTATTATTATCATTATTATTATTTCTATTATAGCTTATTATAACGGTAATAATTACAAGAATATCGATAATAATTAGAATAATGATATAAAGAATTATTATAAAATCGTTATTATTCTTATTATTGTTGTTGTTGTTATTATTAGTATAATTGCAATTATAATAACTGCAAAAATAATGATAATAATGATGATAAAGATGATAATAATTGAAATAATGATGAGAATGAGAATGATGGTAAGGATGATAAAGATGATAATAATGATGATAATAACAGTAATTTTGTCCATTTATAGTAAAGAAAGGAAAAAGAAAAAATTTCGATTACAATGATGATTTTGGCAATTATTGGGGTAATTATCATAATTGTATTATTATTATTTTTATCATTATTATTATTATTATTATTATTGTTATTATTATTATTATTATTATTATTATTATTATTATTATTACTTTTATGATTAATATTATTAAAAAAAAATATTATAACTGTAATGATATAATAGTAATAGTGATAATATAATAATAATAGTAATTATAATATTGTTATTATTATTGTTGTTCTTATTATTATCATTATTATTATTTTTATTATTGGTATAATAGCAAAAAAGCTTATTATAACTGTAATAGTTACAAGAATATCGATAATAATTAGAAGAATGATATAGATAATTATCATAAAATCGTTATTATTCTTATTATTGTTGTTGCTGTTATTATTAGTATAATTGCAAAAAGGCATATTATAACTGCAATAATTGCAATAATAATGATAATAATGACGATAATGATGATAATACTTGCAACAATGACGATAATGATGATAATGAAAATGAGAATGATGGCAATCATGATAACGATGATAATAATGATGATTATAACAGTAATTTTCTCCATTTATAATAAAAAGGAAAACAAAAAAAAAAAATCCCAAAAGTCGACAAAGCGGCAAAATCTTGCGAAATATAGCCTTTTGAGAGGATACTCGAAAATGATTTTTTTTATTTCAATGATGATTTTGTCAATTATTAGGGTATTTATCATAATTGGTATTAATCATGACAATAATGCTGTATAAAATGAGAATTATTATTATTATTATTATTATTATTATTGTTTATTATTATTATTGTTATTATCATTATTATTATTTTTTATTATTATTGGTATAATTACAAAAAAAAAAAATATTATAACTAATAATTACAAGAATATCGATAATAATTAGAATAATGATATAAATAATTGTTATAAAATCGTTATTAAATATCCTTATTGTTTGTTATTATTGTTGTTGTTGTTATTATTAGTATAATTGTAAAAAGGCATATTATAACTGCAATAATTGCAATAATAATGATAATAATGATGATGATGATGATAATATTTCCAGTAATGATGATAATGATGACAATAATGATGATATAGATGAGAATTATTATTATTATTATTATTATTATTATTATTATTATTATTATTATTATTATTATCATTATTATTATTATTATTATTATTATTATTATTATTATTATTATTATTATTATTATTATTATTATTATTATTATTATTATTATTATTATTAATGTAATAATAATAATAATAATAATGATAATAATAATAATATAGTAATTAATAATAGTAATTATAATATTGTTATTATTATTGTTGTTGTTATATTATCATTATTATTATTGTTATTATTGGTACAACTGCAAAAAAGCTTATCATACTGTAATAATTGCAAAAATATCGATAATAATTAGAATAATGATATAAATAATTACTATAAAATCTTATTATTGTTATTATTAATGTTGTTAGTATTATTGTTGTTGTTATTTTTAGTATAATTGCAAAAAGGCATATTATAACTGCAATAATTGCAATAATAATGATAATAATGATGATAATGATGATAATAATTGCAATAATGATGATAATGATGATAATAATGATGATAATGATAATGAGAATGATGGTAATGGTGATAATGAGGATAATAATGATGATTGTAACAATTATCCATTTGTCCATCTATAATAAAAAAGGAAAAAGAAACAAATTCCCAAAAGTCGAAAAAGCGGCAAAATCTAGCGAAATATAGCCTTCTGAGAGTATACTCCAAAATGACGTTTTCTTTCGATTTCAGTGATGATTTTGGCAATTATTAGGGTAATTATCATAATTGTATTATTATTATTATTATTATTATTATTATTATTATTATTATTATTATTATTATCATTATTATTATTGTTATTATTATTATTATTATTATTATTATTATTATATTATTACTTTTATGATTAGTATTATTGCAAAAAAGCTTATCATAACCATAATAATTACAAGAATAACGACAATAATTAAAAGTAGTGATATAAATAATTATTAAAAAATCGTTATTATTGTCATTATTTTTTTTTTGTTTTTATTGTTTGTTATTAGTAGTATAATTGCAAAAAGGCATATTATAACTGCAATAATTGCAAGAATAATGATAATAATGATGATAATAATTGCAACAATGATGATAATGATGATAATAATGACGATAATGATGATAATGAGAATGAGAATGATGGTAATAATGATAATAACAGTAATTTTGTCCATTTATAATAAAAAAGGAAAGAAAAAATCCAAAAATCGAAAAAAGCGCCAAATCTAGCGAAATATAGCCTTTTGAGAGTATACTCCAAAATGACGATTTTTCGATTTCATCGATTTTGGCAATTATTAGGGTAATTATCATAATTGTATTAATCATGACAATAATGATGATATAAATGAGAGTACTAAGGTTTTTTATAACATATGATTCGAAGAAAAGGAAGTCCACAAAATGCATTTATTACCCATTCTTATTTTTTCTTTGCTCTATTTCTAATTTCGTTATTAAAGGAAATTCATGAAACGCAGAGCTTGTTCTTTCCTAAATACATTTCTTTCTTCCTTGGATCCACTGTAATAAACACTATATCATTCGTCTGTTAAATTATAAAATATTCCAAGAAAAATGGATAATATCATTATTATTATTATTATTATTGTTATTTATTATTATTATCATCATTAATTATCATATTATTATTATTTATTATTATTATTATTATTTATTAATTATTATTATTGATATTATTATTATTATTATTATTATTATTATCGTTATTATTGGATGTCTCAGTATCATTACCATTATTTATTATTTGTAGTAGGAATTGTAATTGTTGTTGACGTAATAGTAGTAGTGGGGTCATAATGATATAATGATGGTATTAATGAAAATAATGATAATAAAAATAACAATAACACCAACAACAGTAGTAGTAGTAGTAGTAGTAGTAGTAGTAATAACAATAATAAAAATATAATACACGCGTTTTCTCCTGTCTAGTCTCTAAATCCACGTTCTTTTTCGTTACTGCCTTTATAGAAACCGTAACCTTTGCCTTTTCATGTCTTTATTTCAAATGGTTTTGGTAATAAGAAAGACACCTACTACTGAGTCAACCACAAATGTTTAGTTTGCAGGTATATGTAAATAAATGTGTTTTAGTATTTGCATATGCACTTCATTATTATGCTCTTGTTATTTTCCCCTCGTCTTTTCTTTATGTGATAAACCATTTAATTTGATCCTTGAAACTTTAGGATATGCCACCTTCCTAATAAGGGGAAATAACCCATCATGTAGCATATGGCAACTCTCATCATCCAACTCTTACCTCCTTTTTTGCAAGATTTTCCGTTCAAATTCTTGTTTATATATCATTAAATCTGGTTGATCAAATATTAGTTTGAATGTATGGTTATTCTCTTGTCATTATTCTTTTTGCCCATGTCTTTCCAACCTAAAAGACTCAAAAAATGAGACAGATTGGTTCCATGGAATATATGTGACTGACTCAAGTGAACATCATGGATTTGCACGTTGTATAATTTTCAGGTCTGTAACAAATACATATAATGCTAAGCTAACTGCTCGTGGTAGCAGGATGCAGTAGCCATTTTTTGAAGCCATCGATGAGTATACGGTAGAGATGTTGCATAGTTATCGTTACTTTCATTCCCCTTTGGTAAGCGCCGTTCCTTGGCAGTCACAAAGAGTTCAGTTGAACTTGAAAGTTGTGTGTACTC
The DNA here is from genome assembly GCF_015228065.2 of Penaeus monodon. Classification (NCBI taxonomy): domain Eukaryota; kingdom Metazoa; phylum Arthropoda; class Malacostraca; order Decapoda; family Penaeidae; genus Penaeus; species Penaeus monodon. Next base: position 6,508 of record NW_023645858.1, read on the forward strand.
ATTTCAATGACTGGTTTATACAATTTGACCTAATGCGCGTGCACACTCAAATAGTATTAACTAGAATGCCTTTAATTTCATAGCACAACCCTTTAAAGAATTATGGTAAAATATGATGTATGGGATTAATTCTAAATATATTGATATATCTGTGATTATCATTATTGAAATCATTATCATTATTTTTATCATCATCATTATTACTATTACTATTATCAATATACAATCAACCATCAAATTAAGGTCAGGAAGGGCTTAAACTTTCTAGAAAGTTTTCTGGAACACTACATCTGCAATGAGTTCTGGAATCACCTTCATCAGCAGCAAAGAGAAAGAGATAAGCAAAAGAGTCAGAGTCAAAGACAAGAGAGATTTTGCGCAATAACGGCTGAAAAGAATAGTAAATAGGAAAACTTCTTGTTCTCTCTGTCAAATTCTCATAAAGAATGTAAACTGAAATAACCACAAAAACTAGTGCATGATTTCAAGAAAGGAAATGAAAGAAGAAAAGTAAAGAAAATAGAAAAGAAAAGAAAAATGAAACGAAAGGATCACCACCAGCAATAATTATGCTGCATTACCATAAAGATATGCTGTTGTTACAACCATTTTGTAGACAAAAAAATATTTCATTATAAAAATGTAGGTAGACTCGTAACACTATGTTTTACAAATAAAAGATTTGTTTACCATTTTATAAACAGCAAAAAAAATATTATTTTTAGTTCATAAAACCTGTAACTCCTGAGACAATATGAGTACGAATTCCCAGCACCACGTCCGTTTAGGCTTTACTACAGCTTACTGCTTTGTACAAATTAATGAAATGGAAAGTACTACATGGAACACTTTACTGACTGTGCATTTCCAATAAGAAATGTTCAGAATAGATTTCTTGTAGGCTATTAAACTAATAAGTACAAGAACAAATCTACACACACACATATATATCTACACACACACAAACGCACCACACACACACCACACACACACACACACACACACACACACAACACACACATATATATATATATATATATATATATATATATAATATATATATATATATATATATATATATGTATATATATATATATATATATATATATATATATATATATATATATACATATATATATATATATATATATATATATATATATATAGATATATATATATATATATATATATATATATATATATATATATATATATATATATATATATGTGTGTGTGTGTGTGTGTGTGTGTGTGTGTGTGTGTGTGTGTGTGTGTGTGCGTTTGTGTGTGTGTAGATATATATGTGTGTGTGTAGATTTTGTTCTTGTACTTATTAGTTTAATAGCCTACAAGAAATCTATTCTGAACATTTCTTATTGGGAAAAGCACAGTCAGTAAAATTTTTTTCCAT
>NW_023645859.1:0-7918 GCF_015228065.2 Penaeus monodon
ATTATTATTATTATTATTTATTATTATATATTAATTATTTATATTTATTATTATTTTTTATTTTTAATTTATTTTACTTTTTAAATTATTATTTCTGTTATCATTATTATAATTATTAACGATCATTATATCATTATGATACGAAAGAAACTGCTATTATGAACAACTACCACTACTATTTTTTTTACTACACAAGTAAATTCAATTAAAAGGTAATAATAATGATGACAGTCGATAATAAAAACGATAAAAAAACGATATAATAATAAATAATAACCAAACAACTCCCATTATCATACGAGTATATTTCATAAATAGACGAAATGGTATAGGTAGTGTTTAGGTTTAGGGTTAACATATAGGTTAGGAATAGGTTATGCTTAGGTTTAGGATTGTCAGGTTTAGGTTAGAAAATTGTAAAGCTTAGATTAAGTTAGAAATCATAAAGTTAGATTAGAAATAGTTTACTTTGGGTAGGTGATAATTTAGATTAGATTAGGTTTAGGTTAGGTTTTTTGGAAAATAAGGAGATTGGAAGACATTTTGGCATATTTTTTATTTTTAAGACCTTTGGAAAAATTCAATTTTGGGTTATTTCATTTTAGGTATAAGGAGACACTAACAATAGAGCAAATGTAATGTTTGATTTATTGAGGCTTCGAAAATTTTTTATTTTTTTGGGTAGTATAATAATTCAATATTTTTCCTTTTTTTTAATTTTTTGTTTTATAGATTGGGTATCAATGATTTAAACGAGACATACTCCACCTACAAAAGCACTATCAGTAATTGTTTAGTATGATTTTTAGGCTTTAAAACATTTTTTCCGTTTTCTTACATTGTTTTTTTATCCTTATAAATAATCGGACATTGTGTTTTGTTTTACTGCCATCTCAAAAAAAAAATTACTACTTATCAAAAAAAAAAAAAAATAAAAAAAAATAAAAAAAAAAAAAAAAAAAAAAAAAAAAAAAAAAAAAAAAAAAAAAAAAAAAAAAAAAATAATATATATAATTAATATATATATATTATATAATATATTATAATAATATAACCACACATATTACATTACATACATACCCACCACCAAAATATAATAATATAATATATATATATATATATTATATAATATATTAATATATATAATATAATATATATATAATTATATATATATTAATATATATATATATAATATTATATAATATTATATTAGGCATTTCATATTATTTATAAAATTTCATTCAATAATATTAAAATTAAAAATAACAAATTTCCTCACAAGAAAGTATAAGATTTTCTCCGAGGAGGATATTTTATTAGATAATAGAAGCATTTTATATTTGTAATTGAAAACAATAGTGGAAAAGAAAGAAACTGCATCAGCAGTGTTGTTTTCCTCCAAAAGTAATTTCCAGCCTTTATTAAAAAGCTACCTAGCTGAAAAAAATAATAAACATAAACTAAAATCTAAATCTCCCCTAAGGAAAAACCTAATCTTTAACTATTTAAAAATCATCTAAACCGAAACCCAACCTAAAACCTTGACCTAAACCTAAACCTAAACTTAAAAACAAAACTAATGAGCCTGAAAAATAAACCTAGCCTATAAACTAAAAAACAATAATAAAACAAACCTAAAAAAACTAAAACTAATAAAATCCTAAACCTAACCTAATGTAATAAAAACAATAAACCTAGCCGAAAAACCCCACTTTAAAATTAACAAAACCCACCTAACCCATCTTAAGCCTAAAACCTACCAACACCTAAACCGAAAAATTTAAACCTACCCTAAAACCAACTTAAATCTAAAACCTAAATCTTTTTAACATTTAAATTTTTTGGGTAATTAAACATAACATAATCCAATTTTTTGCTTTCCATTTTTTTTCTTTGTTGGAATGTAACTATTGAGTCAAACAAAGATTTAAAAATTATTCTAGGGTTATGCCTTGTCGAAAGCAAAAAATAACTTTCGGCCATATATTGTTTCTCTTCTTATACTTATAACACCTATACTCTTTTTCTTTGCAGATAAAGTTTTCGAATACTTTCTAAGTATTCGAAAACTTATCTGTAACGAAAAGTGTATTAAGCTAAATTAATTATACCCCGGTCCCAAATGATTTTTCATTCAATCAAAAAAAAAAATCGCTGTTTTCCCTGTTATTCCAGTATTTTTGCGTTTTTTTATCAGGGAATATAATGCTTGCAATCTTTTGCGTTTGTCCCTGCCGTTTTTAAAACACACGAGTCAGAAATTTTCCCACTGTACGGAATACCGATGGAAAATACATTAAAAAAAAAAGTAAAAACACCTGATGGTGCTTTTCTTTTGTTTTTTTATTTAGGTTTGGTTTTACGTTATGTTTATGTTTCAGGTTAGGTTTTTTTAAGTTTTTCGTTTAGGATATGTTAAAAAATATGTTTAGGTAGGGTTAGGTTTAGGCTATTATCTATATTTATGTTTTGCTTAGGAATTAGTTTTTAGGTTAGGATTATTGTTGAGTTTTAGGTTAGGTTTTTAGCTATCTCCTAAGCTTTAGTTTTAGTTAGGACATGTTCAGGTTTATGTTTAGGTTTTAGGTTTAATTCTATATTAAAATTTGTTTTGGGATTAGTTGAAAGTTAGTAAGGGATATGTTTGGGTTTTTTTAGCTACGTTTAAGTTAGGTTTTAGGTTTTAAATTAGGTTTAGATTTGGGTTTCAGGTAGGTATAGTTTTTTAGTTTGATGTGTAGGAAAAACATTAGACATCTAGCAATGTTTTTTTTATTTTTAGGGCCTTCCAAGAAAATCTATTTTGTGAAAGTCTGTGTGATATATATTATAAATATATAATATATTATTAATATTTATAATATATATATATATATATATATATTGTGTGTAATTTTATGGGAATATTTTCTGATTTTTAACGAAAATATATGCTTTGTATTAAAATATTTGAAGAATAGTAGTCGTAAAAATTTTTCATTTCTGGGCTTTTAAAAAATATTATTCCGTTTCCAAACAGTTTAATTTTATTAAAAATGGGTTCGTTAGTTGGCTTTAACCGGAAACCAGATTTTTTGCCTTTTCATTTTTTCCCGACGATTATAAAATAATTACCCAAAAAATCAAAAACTGGGAATTTGCTTTAAAAAGGTAAATGCTGATGCAGTTTTCTTTCTCTTTCTCTTTATTTTATTTCAATTACAATATATATCTTTGTGGTGGTATGTTATATATAACAATATATATTATTCCATCATCATCCAAGGGGCTAACGCCCGACGGGGGGCGCATGGCCGCATCCCCACCTTTTTTCGCTTTCCCAGCCACGAGGATCCCTCGAGGCGAGTCCTCCAGGCAGGGCAACACGGGCCCATCTCTAATTCCTCGCGAACAGGTTCCTCGTCGAGCTTGCCCAAGCCCATTGATCTTCCTAGGGACGTCCCCCAACAGGTCCTCCCCCCACCCCAAGGTTTTTGTCTCGCAGAGAGACAAAACCCTGAATGGGCAGGGGTTCCCGTCCCCATAGGGAGGCGGAGCTAGGTGGCCATAATTAGCCCTGAAGTTGGCGAATCCCGGATTTATGCAAGTAAACCAGGTTCCCCCATGCCAGTCTCCCACGGGTGTAACTGCTGGTTTTGGATTACGTGGGTTTCCCTTGCCAAACTGTAACCCCATGATCCCGGCGAAGGGACTTGTTTACAAAAAGGCATCAAGGCGGAAGGACTCCAAGGCACTGGATAGCGGTTCCCAGGTTTTTTTGCTTCCCATAAAGGCAAAAACTGGAAGTTATCAAGGCCCCTTGAAAGGGACCCACGCAGCTTGGTCCCTTTCCTGCCAATAGGTACCGAACATCTCCAAAACGCTCTTTGTTGATCGAGTTTCATGGCTTCCTGTGTTTTGCCCAGGACCCAATTCCGTTCTACTGGACTTCCCTGGTCTGGAACAACCCAGAAGAGATATGGGGACTACGCTTACCAAGGTTATGTTAAAAAAAAAACTTTTCTGTGACTTCCAAACGTCCTCGCCGCAAGCATGGGATTCGACTTGAAAACGGGTTTTTTTTCCCCCTAACAGGCCCCCCCAAAAGTCCCTGAAAATCTTGGGTCCCCCCTTGGTCCAGGAAGACCCTCTAGGCCCTAGGGGCTTTCCGCCTCATTTGCTAAATGCAATCAAAGAAGCCCGCCAAAAAGTGATTTCTAAGGAACTTCCAGAATAGGAATGGCAAACCAATCCGTCGGCCAGAAAGTTCCCCCCAAAGGGCCGGAGACCTTTAAAATTGCCTAGTGGTTTTTGCCCTCCGTCACTGAACCTTTGGCCTAGTAGCTTCTGCCCCATTATCCCAGTCCAATACCAGTGGTTGAAAAAAGTTGGGTGGGTGCAAGGGACACAGCCCTTGCGCCTCCACCCCTGAATTAACAGGGAAAAAAAGGTTCGACAATAACCCCACCCACACTTAACAGCAAATTTTCCAGTACCCAGTTTAAGAGGCCCAATAAATCTGTTTTGGGTTCCGGAATTCCCCTGAGGCCTCAGGATCTCCCCAATAGCGATTTTCCCGATGCCAACCGAGTTTCAAACGCCCCTTTCTTGAGGTCGACGTAAGGCTTGCGAGCAAACCTCACGACCAAACTCACGGACGGGGGGGTTTTTTTCCGCAATTTAACTCGAAGCGCTAAGTATAAAAGGTCCTATTGGTGGACTTGCCAGGAGTAAAAATCCAGACTGGCTTTCCCGGTTCTTCTGATACCTCAGTAGGTGGGTTTGCGGATCCGTTTTTTTAGAAAATGGTTGGGGCGAGAACCTTGGCCCTGGTATGCTGGAGCAAAGGGGGGGATTTTGCCACGGTAGTTTTGCTTACAGTCCCCCCCATCGAATCCCCTTTTCCCCCTTCCAGAGAGGGGATGACCAACCTGCCCCCTCAGCAGGTTCCCGGGGAAATGGTAACCAAACGACTGGCCAAAATGGCAGTCAGGACTGTATGGCAAGGCCCCCGAGCCATAGGTTTTTTTCACCCCCAGCCTTTAGGCAAATTTTCAAACCAGGAATTCCACATATGCCTGCAAGCTTTCCCACTCTCTTTCCAGCTTTGGAAAAATTCCCCCAGCCTAAACCTTTTTGTTAGGGTAAGGGAGGGTTCCCCTGCTGATGGGGTTGGGGTTCCCGGCAACAGGGCAATGCGACCATCGCTTTGGGATCCAAGCTAAACTGTTGGAGGGTCCCACCTGGTAACAAACTGTTTTTCAAAAAAATACTCCGCCCCAAAACGTTTTCACGAACCCCCAAAAACCATGATCTTGAGATTGAATCCGTCCCATCCGCTGATCGGGGACTGCAGTCATCTGTTGGTGAGGAGGGCTTTAAGGGTTTTCAGTTTTTTTTCTCAGGGCTTGGGTAGGCAGGGCCGAAGGTTCATTTTGCCAAGAAAAATGGCCTTTCAAAACCTCCTCAAGCAAGATTTCCTGGATGGACTGTTCCTTGTCCCTTTCCTCAAAGCAGTGTTCCCGAGCCCCTACGCACCATGGGGAACCCACGCAAAAAGACTTTGATTTCCCCATTTCAGCCGAGCCTTGGCGACAAAGCTTCAGTGGCCTTCCCAATGGTGTTCTCCAGGGGAGATGGTTATTTCTGCCTTGTCCCTTGGGCGTACGCCAAATGGAACTCCCTGAAGCTGCTTCGAGGTGTTTACGCGCTTTGAAAGGACTCCCACAAGAGCAACTTTGGGTCCCCGTCAGGTTTTTTTGCTGGTTTTTTTTCTGTGAAATCGGTCAAGACTGCCGTGGCGAAACCCACGGGCCACAAAATCCCCTCCTCCCTTAGTCTGTCCAAAGTTGAAAAAAACACCCTTAGGGTGGGCCCACTGGGAGGGACCAGGGAGTTTTTTTTTAAGTGGGGAACCCCGGGAGGGTAAGCCACAACAGGCCAGCTTATGGGTCGATTGCCAAACAGAAAATCGGACACCTCCGGTAAAAAACCATAACGACCGCCTGGAGGGGCAATCTATCACCGAATATATTATTATAATAATATTATATATATAATATATATAATATAAATAAATATTATATATATATATATTATATATATTGGTGTGTGTGTGTGTGTGGTGTGGTGTGGTTCGTTGTGTGTTGTGTGTGTAGTAAATGAAATAGATATTTAAAATGGGGACGAAAGAAAATATATTATATTCTACCATCTACATATATAATGTAATATACTGAGTAGTTTATTGGTTACCTATGTATGTATATCTTATAGAGCATTAGAATATATCATATATTAGATTATAGATTGATGAGGATATAGGTATGTATTGTGTGTGTATAATATATATTTATATTTTTTACTACAAAAACACTAATGATATAGTATATTATATTATTATAACATATAATAGATGGTTCTAATGTGTATTATATTCATTTATATATAAATAATATATACAACAAACATACATATATTCTATTATATATATAGATATAGAATATATTATATATAATATATATATATTATATTATATATATATATAGCTATATGTATGGTATGTTTTTTTGTTGGGGTTTTGAAAAACCATACATTAAAATATTTATTTTAAAGAAAAAATAAAAAATTAATTAATATATATATATAATTATATATTTTAAAAATTTTTAATTTATATAATATATATAAAATTTTTTTATATATAATATATATATTAATATTATATATAATTTTAAAAAAATTTGATCATATTTAAAATTTTTATGTAAATATATATGTGTTTTACAGCATGTATTATATATATATATTTATATATATATTTTATATATTATATTAAATATATTAATATAATATTATGCATGTATAATACACACACCACACACCCCACACAAAAACACACACACACACAACCCCCACCCCCACAAATAATATTATATATTATATATATATTTTTATTATATATATATAATATTAATATTTATATATATATATTTTGGTATATAATTATTATTTTTTTTTTCCCCTTTTAAAAATATTAAAAATAATATATATATAATATATAAAATTATATGTGTGGTTTTAATATTGTGTGGTGTGTGTTGTGTGTGGGTGTGGGGTTTTGTGGTTTGTGTGGTGTTATTTTTTTCAATAATAAAATTATATATTAAAAAATTTTATTATTGACGCACAAAAAACACACATACACACAAAAAACACACACACACACACACAGATCTATATATATATATTATTATATATATTTTATTATAATAATATTATAATTATAATAATATGTTTTTATATGTGTATATATTCATTTTAATTTTAAAAAAATATATACACAACATAATAATATATATAATATAGATATATTATATATATTATTAATATAAAATATATATTATATATATATATATATATATATGACGCACAGACACACACATACACACAAACCCCCAAAACACACACAAAAAACACACACACACACACACAACCACAAACACCACAAAAAAATATATATATATATATATATATATATATATTTTAGGTCATAATTTATATATATTTTTATTAAATTTTGGTGTGTGTGGGGTGTGTGTGGTGGGTGTGGTGGTGGTTTATACAATAAAAAAACACACCCCCACACACCCCGCCCCCCCCCCCCCCACAAAAACACACACAAAACACATATATAAAAAAAAAAAAAAAAAAAATATATATATATATATATAATATATATATATATATATATATATAATATACTACAGGGGTGTTTTGTTGTTGTTTTGTGTGTGGTGTTTGTTGGTGTGTGGGTTTTTTATTTTGTTGTGGATGATATATAATAAAATATTAAAATTATATATATATAATAATTATATATATAATATATATATATATAAATATATAAGGAGGTTCTTGAAAAACCCTGCCTCAAGGG
>NW_023645860.1:0-7918 GCF_015228065.2 Penaeus monodon
TATTTAGAACTCTAACGTTATCAGCAACTAATGACAGTGAAAAAGATGTTAGCATACCAGTTTTCCTCATTTGGCATGATTGTTATTAAGTTTTAGAAAATATTGAGAGCAGACAGTTTTATCAGCGCCAATGTAAACTATTTCTCTCTTTGTAATGGGAGATTTAAGAAAACATATGTATGTATTTCTTAAAAAGTAGTACCTGAATGTGCGTTCCCGATAAGTAAACCCCCGTAGTCCGATGGTGAGATGACTGTGTCAGAAAGATAACAATTTATCTAGCCCCTCATCTTTTACCACATATTTGTAGACAGGTGAGAAAGACCGCGGCGGGGAAATCGAGAAGTAAAGTTTGGTTGACTTATGCCCGTTATCAAGGTTATTTGTGTCCTTTTGCAATGTTTTTCTCGTTCTTGTAGGAGACACAAAAGTATGTCTGCTAGATCAATGAAACTACATAACCAACAATATTTGTTACCATTGCATTGTTCTTTTTTCCTATATACTTGTAGGCAGTTACTATAGACAAATTTCGTAGACAAGAGTAAATTACTGAAAAAGCTAGTCCACCTTCTGAGCTGATACATCTTTTTCTTATATCAACATAAAACGGAGGATCCATAATCGATGTTTACACTGGTCTTTTTATACCAGAAGGTATTGATATGCATGGATACGCCCATCTGCATATAGTTATACATACGGACCTATAGGGAAAGCTGAACACATTCCCTGTTGGAGATTGTGGAAAATTGAGATAAGAGGTAGGAACATTGTATTGCCCCTTGAAGGTAATTAGCAAAACACAACTGGGTCGGCACGTGGGGACAGGTGATAACCCTAGTTGATAGAAATATCTGTTTTTTTTCGGAAATATGAAGGAGAAACCCGAACCCGCCATTGACCTGGCACAGATACATTGAAAACCCTATTGCTCTCTAAATAGAATAAAACCGGCGACTTTTCAATCTATTAGGTAATTAACCTGTTTTATAAGCCTGGAATTTTCAAACATACGAGATAGTGGCTATTGCATTTACACAGAAAATTTAAGCCTGTTATTTTTCTTTCATTTGTTTTTTTTAAAATAATAAATGTATATTGAGTACAACTAGTTTCATGATCCTTTTCATTGAATTGTATTTTTATCATGAAGATGCCTTTGGGATGTAAGAACGACAAGTAAAACATGTTAAAAGATGAGAGAAGGTCGCAAGCTTATCAATCGTTTTGCGAAATTAAGTAATTTCTGTTGAGTTATTCTTATAAGGCCTGCACCTTTGTTTTATTATGCATCTGTAAACATTTTGAAAATATTGATTTTAGTCTTTTCGAGTATTTTTTTTTACATATGTATATGGGTGAGAAATGGACTTTGTCAGATGAACATATTTTTTTCTCTTATATAATGCAAACATTATCAATCAAGGTATGGGTTAAAATGGATTTCCTTTTCTTGTTTGGTTACACCTCAAAACGAGATTGCGCCGCAGCGGTCATTACCTATGGGCAAGAAGAGGTGGTTGTATTATCATCATCATTATATGGAAATCAACCATTATGATTTGTGTTTGTGTCTGTTTGTTTGTACTAAAGGTATATTTGAAGACAATGATAAAGGTATTAAAGCAACAAATGTTATAAGAATTTTGGTTGCAGTGAATTCTTATTATTGAGATGCTTTAGTGATTTAAGGTAAATTAAATTCCTGTCATAAGGCTAAATGTAATTATCGGATCAATACCCATGATCCCTTCCAGATTAATATTCTTAACCTGTATTACATCCTGAGACTAGCTTAGAATACCAATTTTACCCTCTTTTGACGAACCATGGGTGGCACGCCGTGTCTGGGTGAGAGGTAGAGGTGAGGATATAAGGGAAGGGAACCTCTCTCTCCTTGTCACAGTTATTGATCATGTCACGCTCACTAGCTATAGGTGTGATCACTCACCTGTAACAGTTCAGTGCAGGGCAGTATTATCTCCTTAAGCAGGACTTGTGACTGTTTGTTTGCTTCTCCTAATGGGGCATGGAGGAATGTGGGGCAGAGGCGGTAGGAAGGGAAGGAGGGGTCACCTGTTCTCAGGTCAACACCTTGAATTTGGTCATTACCTGGCCTGACTTCTATCCATCCTGCGGTTGGCCTGATGGGGTGGGGTGTGGGGGAGGGGTAGGGTTCTTTCCATTGCGCGGTTATTTGTTATTGAATATGAGGGGGTGATTACTCGGCTGTAACACGGTCATTTGTCGAGTCAGTTACAAGTTAAAACATGAAGTAAATTGCTGTGCGAGATGGGAGAAGGTCATCTCTAGCACCTGCTATCGGGACCTTTGCCTTTGTCAGCAGCTGGATGCATGTTTGTTTGTTTGGTTGCTTCTTCTTCCCTTTTTCTTTTTGTTCCCTTTGGAGATGATGGGGAGGGAGAGAGGACCTTCAGGGTGCAATGTTTTACGCGGTTTTTTCTATATGCTTTGGGTCAATAATTAAACCCTAATGTTTGTTTGCATAGTTTATTCATTGGGGGGGTGGTCACTCGTCGAAAGGATAAATTATCGATCCAGGTACAAGTTCAAACCGTGATTATTGTGGGGTGGGGGGGGTTGGGGGGGGGGTTTACTGAAGAGGGGGTCATCATAAAACCTAGCATCGGGTGGTTTATGATAGTTCATTAATTGGAGGGTGTTTTATCGTGTGCGAAACAGGGTCAATTACCCCCCCTCCGGGAAAAATTTAACATGATGAATATTGCGTATTGTTTCAAAAGGAATGGAGGTCATTAAATACTTCTTGTTGTGATGCGTAAAACAGTCGTTTGTCCCGTTGTAGTATTGGAGAGGAGGGGGGTGGGGCACCCTGTGCCTGGTGTATTTCAGTCGGTTAATGATTTCCAGTCCCCAATCACTGATTTGATAATCCCTTTTTAAATTATGTCTACTTCTGCTAATGTGCCATGAATGACCGTATGGTTCTGGTTGCAGCTAGCCATCAAACTATGGTTAATGATTCCAGTTACGGTCAATGTTACGTTAATCACTTCCATTTTAAAGGTCATTTTGGTTTCATTATATTTCTCTGGGCCGGGGGGTTGAATTGTACCTTGGGGTTCAAGGTTTAAACCCCATACTCCCCGTTTTAGGGTTACATAGCTGATGGCAGCGGGGGGTGGTTTTCGCAGAAGACGGTTTCACTGGAACTGGTATTCAAGGCAATGCAGAATAGTTTGTTGAAGTTTAGCCATACTGAACGAACGGCGAAAGCACTCTAATTTAAAATGGAGTTGCGAGCAAAGAAACACTGGGGGCCCTTTACTTTGCTTTTGATAGCCCCTCCCCCAAATCCCAAATATATATACTCCAGGGATTAGCCTAATAATTTTCCCATTTCTTGAATTGAATAGATAAAATATATATATATATTATATTTATATATAAATATTATAATTTTATATTAATATATAGATATAACAGATACTGTTTGTATATATTATATATTAAAATATATATAATATATAAAATTATAATATTTATAAATATTATATTATATACAACACAGTATCTGTATATATTATATTAATTATATTATAATTTATATAAAATTATAAAATATAAATATAAATTTTATACAACTTAATTTCAAGAAATGGATTATTATTGGCTAATCACCCATGGCATGTCATATTTTTTGGGTTGGTCAGGACTATAAAGTAAAAAAAGAAAAGGCCCTCGATTTTTTTCTTTGCTCGAAACCCCTTTAAATTTGAGTGTTTCTCTCCCGTTGTTCAGTAGGGCTAAACCCCACAAACATATTCTGCATCTGCCTTGAACTCCCATTCCAGTGTAAACCCCTTTTTGCGAAACCCCGCCCTCTGCCATCAGCCTCACTGTAACCCCAGAACGGGGGGCTCATAGGGGACTAAACCCTTTACCCCAAAAGGGCAAATTTAACGTCCCCGGCCCGAGCAATATAAAGTAAACCAAAGCCTAAATGGAAGTGATTAACGTAACGTGACCGTAACTGGATCATTAAACCCTAGTTAATGATGGGTAGATGCCACCAGCACCAACGGTCATTCATGGGAATTATAGCAAAGTAGCATATTAAAGGGATTATCATAATCAGTATTGGGGCTGGAAATCATTAACCGACTGTAATATTACCAGGACGGGTGTCCCCCCACCCCCCCTCCTCTCCAAACATACAAATGGACAGAACACTCGCTTTACGCATCACAACAAGAATAGTTAATGACCTCCTTCCTTCTGAAACCAAAACGCAATATTCATCTGTTTAAATTTATACCCGGACGATAATTGACCCTGTTTCGCACACGGTAATCCCCCTCCTAATTTAAAAATCTATCATAATCCAACCCGATGCTAGGTTTTAGATGACCCACCTTACAGAACCCCCTCCCCCCCCACCCCCCCCACAATAATCTGGGTTTAACTTTTACCGGACGATAATTGATCCTGTTACGACGAGTGACCCCCCCTCCTAATGAAAACTATGCAAAAAAAATTAGGTTAAATTTTTGACCAACGATTAGAAAAAAACCGCGTAAGCATCTGCACACCGAGGGCTCCCCTCTCCCTCCCATATCTCCAAACAACAATAGAAAAAAGGGAAAAAAGCAACCAAAAAAACAAACATGCATCCCTGCTGACAAGGCAAAGGTCCCGAAGCAGTCAGAGATACCTTTCCCCATCTCCACAGCAATTTACTTCATGTTTTAAAAATTTAAAATGACTCGACAAATGACCGTGTTACAGCCGAGTAATCACCCCCTCATATTCAATAACAAATAACCGCGCAATGGAAAGAACCCTACCCCTCCCCCACACCCCACCCCATCAGGCCAACCGCAGGATGGATAGAAGTCAGGCCAGGTAATGACCAAATTCAAGGTGTTGACCTGAGAACAGGTGACCCCTCCTTCCCTTCCTACCGCCTCTGCCCCACATTCCTCCATGCCCCATTAGGAGAAGCAAACAAACAGTCACAAGTCCTGCTTAAGGAGATAATACTGCCCTGCACTGAACTGTTACAGGTGAGTGATCACACCTATAGCTAGTGAGCGTGACATGATCAATAACTGTGACAAGGAGAGAGAGGTTCCCTTCCCTTATATCCTCACCTCTACCTCTCACCCAGACACGGCGTGCCACCCATGGTTCGTCAAAAGAGGGTAAAATTGGTATTCTAAGCTAGTCTCAGGATGTAATACAGGTTAAGAATATTAATCTGGAAGGGATCATGGGTATTGATCCGATAATTACATTTAGCCTTATGACAGGAATTTAATTTACCTTAAATCACTAAAGCATCTCAATAATAAGAATTCACTGCAACCAAAATTCTTATAACATTTGTTGCTTTAATACCTTTATCATTGTCTTCAAATATACCTTTAGTACAAACAAACAGACACAAACACAAATCATAATGGTTGATTTCCATATAATGATGATGATAATACAACCACCTCTTCTTGCCCATAGGTAATGACCGCTGCGGCGCAATCTCGTTTTGAGGTGTAACCAAACAAGAAAAGGAAATCCATTTTAACCCATACCTTGATTGATAATGTTTGCATTATATAAGAGAAAAAAATATGTTCATCTGACAAAGTCCATTTCTCACCCATATACATATGTAAAAAAAAATACTCGAAAAGACTAAAATCAATATTTTCAAAATGTTTACAGATGCATAATAAAACAAAGGTGCAGGCCTTATAAGAATAACTCAACAGAAATTACTTAATTTCGCAAAACGATTGATAAGCTTGCGACCTTCTCTCATCTTTTAACATGTTTTACTTGTCGTTCTTACATCCCAAAGGCATCTTCATGATAAAAATACAATTCAATGAAAAGGATCTATGAAACTAGTTTGTACTCAATATACATTTATTATGACTTTCAAGCTTACACAAACACGCATCTGAGAAAACAAATGAAAGAAAAATAACAGGCTTAAATTTTCTGTGTAAATGCAATAGCCACTATCTCGTATGTTTGAAAATTCCAGGCTTATACAACAGGTTAATTACCTAATAGACTGAGAAATCGCCGGTTTTATTTTATTTAGAGAGCAATAGGGTTTTCAATGTATCTGGCCAGGTCAAAGGCGGGTTCGGGTTTCTCCTTCATATTTCCGAAAAAAAACAGATATTTCTATCAACTAGGGTTATCACCTGTCCCCACGTGCCGACCCAGTTGTGTTTTGCTAATACCTTCAAGGGGCAATACAATGTTCCTACCTCTTATCTCAATTTTCCACAATCTCCAACAGGGAATGTGTTCAGCTTTCCCTATAGGTCCGTATGTATAACTATATGCAGATGGGCGTATCCATGCATATCAATACCTTCTGGTATAAAAAGACCAGTGTAAACATCGATTATGGATCCTCCGTTTTATGTTGATATAAGAAAAAGATGATCAGCACAGAAGGTGGACTAGCTTTTTTCAGTAATTTACTCTTGTCTATGAAATTTGTCTATAATACCTGCCTACAAGCATATGGGAAGAAAAAAGAATGATGCAACAGTAACCAATATTGTTGGTTACTGTAGTTTCATTGATCTAGCAAATATAATTTTGTGTCTCCTACAAGAACGAGAAAAACATTGCAAAAGGACACAAATAACCTTGATAACGGGCATAAGTCAACCAAACTTTACTTCTCGATTTCCCCGCGCGGTCTTTCTCACCTGTCTACAAATATGTGGTAAAAGATGAGGGGCTAGATAAATTGTTATCTTTCTGACACAGTCATCTCACCATCGGACTACGGGGGTTTACTTTATCGGGAAACGCACATTCAGGTACTACTTTTTAAGAAATACATACATATGTTTTCTTAAATCTCCCATTACAAAGAGAGAAATAGTTTTACATTGGCGCTGAATAAAACTTGCTACTTGGCCTCTTCAATATTTTCTGAATAACTTAATATACAATCATGCCAAATGAGGAAAACACTGGTATGTCTTAACATCCTTTTTTCACTGTCATTAGTTGCTGTAGTGGCTAAAACTGTTAAAGACCTTCTCTTTTTGTCTCTAAAACTAAAAAATTCTTGTACAAAAAGAAAGTTCTGACTAATTGTTAACGCATTCCCCAATTTACCAACTGACTCTTTATCAGAAACAAGGACTTTTTTGAAATATGAAAAAGTTGAAGTTAAATCATACAACTTGTTTGCCCTCATGTTATAAAGCTTTTATAATTGACACAGACAAATTAACCTAAAGCAGGGATTTTGGACTATGGATATTATCTTCGAAATTGATGTTTTTGATAAAATCACGATATAACCCTTTTATATAAAGAAAAATAAAATGCCTAAAAGTATCAACTTGTTTGCCTGAGAAATTATTTTTACTAAATCTTGTATTACAATCTTTCAGCCGATAAATTACCTATGTCATCGCTTACCTCCTTCGTCGGCTAACCTATTCAGAGCACGATATATATCTCTGTAACATTGACCGCAGTTAGGCAGGGGAGTTTGTAGGTCGCCTACTTCCGCACACGTCCTTCACGAACACAGTCGTGTGCGCGGCGGCGGCGACGGCTTTGCGGCGAAAGCGGCGATGGTTTTGCGTCGGATTGATTGATTGATTACTTAAAATTATCTGCCGCGTCAACAGCTAGGGTCATTAGCAGCGAACACCTTGCTAGATAGAAATACGAAAATATCTAAAACTTTAAACTCTCATCAATGAATATCTTACAAATAACAATGAATATATCAAAATTCAAAGCATAAATATTATGCTCTAAGTGTATAAAATTATTGCATAAATATTATGCATAATTAAATTTTATTGAAAATATTAGCCTCCCTAAGAAAACTAATAAGACCCTCTATGTCACATCCTCCCCCAATACATTTTTCAGTGTTTTT
>NW_023645862.1:0-7917 GCF_015228065.2 Penaeus monodon
AATATTATATATTTCAATTAATATTATATATAATCTATATTTAAATTATATTTTATTATTATCATTAACATTGTAATTATCTCATTATATCATAATTTCATGTATTATTTTATATAAAGAGAATACTAAACATTTTTTTATAATAAAAAAATATAAATTTATTAATATTAATATTAATATTATTGATATTTTATTGTATTTTATTATTATTAATTGTTGTTATTATTATTATCATTATTATTATTATTATTATTATTATTATTATTATTATTATTTATTATTTTATTAAATATTATTATTATTATCATTATTTATTATTTTATTCATTATTATTAGTAATATCATTATCATTATTATAAATAATAAGATTATTTATTATTGTTGTTGTTGTTTCTTGTTATCATTGTTCTTATTGTTTTCTTATTATATTATTTATTACTATTATTATTATTAATTTATTATATTATTATCATTATTATTAATATTTATTATTATTATTATCATTTTTTATTTTTTGGTTTTTATTATTAATTTATTTATTATTTCATTACTATTAATTGGTTATTATTGTTGTTTGTTTTTTTGTATATATGATAATAAATAATAATAATAATAATAATAATAATAATAATAATGGTAATAATGGTAATAATCAAAACAATAATGATAAATTATGATATAATAATAATAAAAAACAAAGAGTGGCAATAAACAACAATAACACAAAAATAATAATAATAGTAATAATTATAATGAGATTTAATAACAATAATAACAATAATAATTAAAAAACAAAAAATTACATGGAAAATATATTGTCGGAAGAAATGGAAAAGTATAAACGGAGCAAATCACCCCTTAAAACAAAAGGCTTTTAGAAAAAAATAGAAAAATGAAAAGAAAAGAAAAAAAATTAGCGATAACCATAATGGAGTATTGTTTTTTTTCCTTTGTTGATTTTTATCCTTTTTTCCACTAGATGCCAAATTAGAATTTTTTTTTTTTAGAGTAGACAGTTAATATTTACATTTATTTTACTCGAAAATTGTTTTGCCTGTTGCCGAAAAAAATGCGCATTTTCCTTATATCCCAGCGGGAGTGGTTTTTGGGATATACTGTTTTTTAACTGCCTTTGTGTATTTTTGTACCGACCTCTACCGTTTTTTTCATTATAAGAAGAAATTTTATCACATGCTTCTGAAAGGCTGTTTTGCGCGAAGTGTTTTTTTTGTCAAACTTAAACGAAACAATGAATTTTTTTTTTTTTTCGTATTTTTTTCCCCCCTTTTTTTCTCGGTATCTTGAATCGCAAAAAGAAGGTCTTGAGGGAAAAGGTTCTTTGAGAACTGGCGAGACAGTTATTAGTGGGATGTGTTAATATGTCTGAGAAACACTAACGAACACTTTCTCCCCTAGCGCCCGTGCCCTCCCCCCCTTCCCCTCTTCCCTAAATTTCCTTTACCCCTCCCCCTCCCTCCCACTCTAAACTCCCTTCCCGGCTTTTTTCCTCATCCTCCCCTCCTCTATCTCCTTTCACTTCTCCCATTCCCCCTTCCCCTCCTCCAACTCCCCCCCCCCCCCCCACCTTCTTTTTTCCTCCCAACTCCTCCTTCCCCTCTTCCAATCCGCCTTTGCCCTCAACCTCCCCTCCTCCTCCTAGTCCCCCCCTCCTCATGACCTCTCCTTTTCGGAAAAAATTTTATTTTCATCCTGGTTTGTTTGGTGAGCTGTGACAGGCCGCGCGCGCGCGGGTACGTGGTGTGTGGTGTGTTGTGTGTGTGGTGTGTGTGTGTGGTGTGTGTGTGTGTTGTGTGTGTGTGTGTGTGGTGTGTGTGTGTTGTGTGGGTGTGTGTGTTGTGTGTGTGCGTGCGTGCGGCGCGATGTTTTTCCCAGTAATGATAATTCAAAGTACGCGACCACACCATCTCTAATAAAAGCGGAGTAGCAAAAGATAAAACATGTAATAGCTGATGGAAAAATTGGACTGTGTCAGCGCATTGGCAGAATACAGTCTGAAGTTTCATTTTATCACTTTGATGAGCCGCAAAAATTCATCGCATTTATGAGTTGATGCGTATTATGTAGACTTTGATATTTGCATCCTGACCATACAATGGTCATTCGGAATATTCCATCCATTATCAGTAAACATTTCATCAATTAATTTTACCCCTGTCATTAAATATCCATTATTAAGCAGCCTAATAAATCCGACTGAGTATATGTCCTTCACGGTGGAATCCATGACCATATTAGACCCCCTTAAAATTGGACGACGCGATCTATACATAATCAAGAATTCACGCGGCCAGTATGTAGCCATATATCCCGCCCGACCTCCACAGAACATCAGAATACCAAAGAACACAATAAAGAGACGCAAGAGAACTAATTATCTTTGCATCGTACAAGAAATCAGTCTATCATTACTATTGTATTCAACATTAAAGAACGGAATTGCTACAAGCCATCACTTGCAAAATATTCACACACATCATTTTTCTGGTGACGTTATCCGGTTTTCGAGCCAGATGGGTGAAAACGATGGCCGGAGCCCCACGCAATAGATACCAACGAGTTTTAGGATACAGAAGGATACAGACAGTCGGCCTCTGAAACACGGTATTGAAATATACATAGAATCGCCGCTCCCTCTTTTAAAAAAACAACGACCTCGGGTTTTGGACATTCTGATTGGACGCGAGGAGCAAATCAAGGAGCTTAGTTTGGTCCGGCGGAGGGACTCCAAGGCTCTATGGCGAGGCACGAAGGCTGGCGCGGGACACGAGCATAGTTTCTTTCTTTCTCTCTATCTCTTTTTTTATTTATTTATTTTTTATTTTTTTATCTTTTTTTAAGGGGAGGGGGATGGCTCTTGGAAGAGGGGAAAGTGAGTGAAATTAATATGCCACAAAGATGAAAGGTGGTAGACACAGGTGAATAGAGGGGAAGTTGCAATTTATTTTATTTAATTCATTAATTTATTGTCATTGCAATTACTATTGTTTTGTTATCATTATACTATTATCATTATCATCTTTCATTATTATTATTAGTAGTAGTAGTAGTATAGTAGTAGTAGTAGTAGTAGTAGTAGTAGGTAGGTATTAGTAGTAAGAAGGTGGACATGGACAAGGCTGATGGACAAAACGGACTTGATAGACGGACACGGGAAAACAACTTTAATAAGTAGAATTTGGCCGAGAAATGAAGGAAAGCACTTGGAAGTAACATTAAAATAAAACGAAAACAGACCAAGAATTTGATAAGCCCAAACCTAACCCAAAAACAGGAAAAACTTGATAAAAGAACGCGAGAACCCGATGTAAATCCGATATAAAAACCTGATAAAAGTAAGAAGGGAAACCTACTAAGACGGAAAACGAAACGAGTAAAAAGACTTTTGAACAAGGGATCTAAAAAAAAAAGCAAAGACAAGAAAAAAAAAATAATAAGAAGATCCAGTCGGTAAGGTTTTAATAACAAAATCAGCCTTAATGTTTTTTTATCATTCCTTTTTTAAAGGTTTCCAAGTCGAAACGAAAAAAGTCCACTTAACAATTTCTGTTTTTCATTATTTTCTTCAATTTTCCCTCCCCCTTTTGTGTTTTTCAAAGGGGCCAGTTCTCCAAAAGTTTCCATAAGATATAATAAAAAGTATAAAAACCCCCACACAACGGTGTATGTGTAAAATATTATATTTTTAATATATATATAATATATATATTAAATATATAAATATTATATATATAATATAAATTTTATATAATTTTAATTTATATATTATTATAATAAATATTTTAAATTAATATTGTTGGTGGTATTATATATGCATTTCATATGCCCCCCAAAATGTACATAAATACAAAAACATATATAATTATATATTATATATATATATAATATATATATTAATTATATATATATATATTTATATAAATATTAAAATTTAAAATAATATAATGTTAAATAATATGGAATTATATATATAATTTATATATATAAATAATATAATATATCGATAATATATTTTATAATTAATATATATTTATTAAATAACCCCTTACATTAAAAAATTTTTGTTAATTTGTTGGGTGTTTTTTTAAAAATTGTTTAAATTACTGTTTTCTTCCTTTGTTCCCTCTGGCCTTTTTATACTCCTCTCTTCCTCTCTCTCTCTCCTCTCTCTCCCCTTTCCCAACCACCACGCGCAACACACCACACCAACACACGCCACAACCCCACAACCCCCACACACAACCACACACCCCAACATTATTATATTATTTAATATATATATTTTAATTATATTATAAATTTTAATATATATAAAATTTTTCATATATAAAATATATATTATTAATATTTTTTATTAAATTAATTTTATATAAAAAAATGTAATAATTATTAAAATTTTTAAAATATAAAATATATTTTTAATATTTTAATATATAAATATATTAATATATTATAATATTTAATATATAAAGGGGGTTTTGGGGGGGGGGGTGGTTGGGTGGGTGGGGGGTTTGTTGGGGGTTTTGGGGGGTTGGGGTGGGGGTTGGGGGGGTGGTGTTTGTGGGGGTGTGTTTTTTTGGGGTTTTGGGGGGGTTATTATTATTTAAAAAAATTGTAATTTAAAAAAAACATTTTAACAAACCATTTTTAAATTAAATTTTTTAAATTTTTTTTCCCTTGAAAATTGATAATTTTTTTTTTGGTTTTTTTTTTTTTTATTTTTCATTTTTTTTTCTTTCATTTGATAACCTTTTTTTTCATATTTTTAATTTTTTTTTCTTTTTTGTTTTTTTTATTTTTATTTTTTATTAAATTTTTTTAAATTATTTTATTTAAAATCTTAAAATTATTATTATTATTTTATTAATTTTTTTTTTAATTATTTTTTTTAAAATTTTTATTTTTAAATTAAAATTTTTTATTATTATTATTTTTTAAATTTTATTTATTTTCCCCCCAATCAAAACATTTATTATTGTTTTTTTTTAAAATTTTAAATTTTAAAATTTTTTATTTTTTTATGGTTTTTTTTTTTTTATTTTGAAAACAGAATTATGAAAAATTTTTTTTTTTTTTTTTTTTAAATTTCAATTTTCTAAATTTTTTTAATATCAAAATTTTCTTTTTAATTTTTTTTTTTCAAATATTATTATTACCATTTTCAATTCAAATTAATTTTTTTAAAAAATTTTTAAATCAAATTATTATTTATCGTTTTAAATCAAATTTTTAAAATTACCATTTATTAAAAATAATTTTCCCCTTTTTTATTATAAACCCCCTGTTTCTTTTTTTTTAATAAAAATAAACCCCCTTGAAAATTTAAAAAAAAGGGGAAACCATAATAAAAACAAAAAGGATAAAAAAAAATCTGGACAAAAAAAAAAAAAAAATTTTTTTTTCGGGGTTTTTTAAATTTCGAGAAACATAAAATTTAGCCCCCTTCTGAAATCATGTAAATAAAAAATGCCCCCCCCCAAAGCTTTTTTTTAATTAGTTTTCAGGTTGTACTGGAAAAAAAACCCGACCCAAAGGCCCCCCCTTTTCCCCCTTTGGATAATTTCTAGCGTTTTTTTTTTTAAAACGTTTACCAAAAAAAAGGGGAAAAAAATATCCAAAAAAAATAAAATAATTAAAATAATTAAAATAAAAAAAAATAATATATAAATTTTAAAATATTAAAATTTTATTTTAAAAAAAATATACACACCAAAACACACACCAACACCCCAAACACCACCCCACCCCCAACCCACACACCCACAACCAAAATATATATATATTTATATAATTATATTTTTATAATTTTTTATTAATACATATTTCAATTGTTTTAAATATATTTTTGATATTTTCCCCCCAACCCCAACACCACACACCCCCCCACCACACCCCCAAAATTATATAATTAATTTTAATAAAAAAATTAATTAATATTTAAAATAATTAAAAAATTTTATAAAATTTTTTTTAAATTTAAAATTTTATAATTATATATAATTTTTATATATAAAAATAAATTAATATTTATATAAAATATTATATTTTTAATATATTAATTATTATATTATATTAATAATATAAAAATTAAATAATTATATAAATTTAAAAAAATTTTTATTAAATAAATTTAAAATAAATATATAAAATATACATAAATATATTAAAAATATATTATTAAAAATAATATTAATTTTAAATTTAATATAAATATTTGGGGGTTTTTTTTGGGGTTTTATAAATGAATTAAAAAGTTAAATAAAAAAAAATATTTGTCCCCGGAAGAGGGGTTCAAAATTTTTGGGGGTTTTGCGAGCAAAATTGCCCTATTGGGGGTTTTGGGGTTCCCTTTTTTTTTTTTTTTTTTTTTTTTTAAAAAAAATATTATATTTTATAAATATATTTTTAAAATATAAAATTTTTATTATAAAAAATATATAATTTAAATTTTTTAATAAATAAAAAAATTAAAATTTAAATATTAATAATTAAAATTTTTAAAATAATTATTTATTTTTAAAAAAAAATTATTAATTAAAATTATTTTAAATTTAATTTAAAATATTTAAAAAATTTTATAATTATTAATTATATATTTATTTTTATTAAAATATTTATAATAATTTAAAAAATTAATTTAATATAATTTCAAAATTAAATAAATATATATTATATTATAAAATTATATTAATTTTAAAATTAATTTTTTTATATAAAATAAAATATTATATTATTATATATATATATAAAATTTTAAATAAATTTTTAATTATAATATATATTATAAATTTAATAATTTAATAAACAATATAATTTAAAAATTTTTAATTATTATTAATAAATAATATAAATATAATATTATTTTATATTTTATATTTAAATTTATAAAAAATATTTTATATTTTTTATAAAATTTTTATTTTGTCAAACAGAGGCCTCAACTTTTTTTTTTTTGCGAGCAAATATGGGCCCCCTTTTGGGCTAATTGTTTTATTTTTTTTTTTTTTTTTAAAATGAAAAAATGAGTGGGGGGGTTTTTTTTTTTTTAGTTTTTTTAAAAATTTTCCCCAGTCTTTTGTGGGTTTTTTCTATAGCCATCCCCCCTTTTTGAAATTTTTTATAAAAAATTTTATTTTTAAAAAATATATATTAAAATTTTAATTTAATAATAAAAATAAATAAATTTTTTAAAAATTTTTTTTGAAAATTGGGGGGCAAGTGGGTTTTTAAAATTTTTTTTTTTTTTTTTTGGGGGGTCTAAATCAGGGGCCCTTTTTTTGGGGGCGGACCCCCTGGGGTTTTTTTTTTGAATTTTGGAAAAAAAGGGTTTTTTTTTTTTTTTTTGGCCGGTGGGGGTTTTACTTTTTTAGAAATTTTTTTTTCCAGTGGGGTGCTTTTTTGTTAGGGTTTTTTTTTTTTTTTATATACTAAATGGTTTAAATTTTTTTTTTTTAAACGGAAAAATGCAAAATAAAAAGGTTTTTGGTGGGTTTTCCATTTTTAAACCCGAATGGGGGTTTTTTTGTAAAATTTTCTTAAGGCCCCCATTTTGCCCTTTGCCCCTTTTTGACCCCCCAAACACACGGGGGAAACCCAAACCCCCAACAAACCCCACCACCAACCCAACACAAAAAAACAAACACCCAAAACCCCAACAACCCACCAACCCCCAAAAACACAACACCCCAAAAAACACCCAAAACAAAAACATTACACCCCACCACCCAACACAACCACACCCCCACCCAAAACACAACCACCCCCCAACACACAAACACACACACCCCAACACCCCCACAAAACACACACCAACCAACACACACACAAACACCCCACCCCAACCAAAACACAACACAAACACAAACCCAACACAACACAAAACAAACAACACCCAAACCC
>NW_023645863.1:7500-25000 GCF_015228065.2 Penaeus monodon
AGACAATGTAACAATGCTATGGTTAATTCCCAATGCATCAAAAAAAATAACTACCAAAATACAGGGAAACCAAGCTGTCAATTTGATCCTTCCCATGGGCGCCACCAACCGGGAAAAGAGAAAGTGAGGTCAAGTCAAGACAGGAAAAAAAACCTTTATCTAATCCAAAGTGAAAGCAAACGAAAGAAAAGAGTACGGTCAGTTCGGCGCGAGGGGAAGGAAAAATGAAATGATATTCGTGATAGGATAAAATCACGAACGCGTTAAATTCGTTGCAGATGAAACAATATAAATTCTAAAACGATGAGAAAATAATTAATCACTTAACTAACAAAACGATATTCAGTGTATGGTCACACACTCAATCGCACGGAAATGCGATCTGAGGTGAAGGGAATAGTGTGAGAACGTTGCATTTGCTGTCATACACCGTTTAACTAACCAAAAAAAAAAAAAACGGCCTAACAAGATTTTGCCGCTTTTTCGACTTGTGGGGAAATATTGTCTTTTACCTTTTTTAAATATAATGAGACAGTTCCTGTGAGTATCATCAGTATTATCATGATTATCATCAAGATATCATATCATCATGATATCATCATTATCATCATATCATCATCATTATCATCATTATTGCAATTATTATCATTCATTATGCAATTTATCATTATATTGCAATTATTTAGTTATAATATATAATTTTGAACTAACTCATAACAAAACAAAATAATAATAGAAATAACAATAATAATAACAATAATAACGATATGATAATAATTATTTATATCATATTTTTTTATTAAATAGTAATTACAGTAATAGTTCTGGTATAATAATTATTTTTGAAATTATACTACTAGTAAAAATGATAATAATGATAATAATAACAATAATTAATATCAATAACGTATTATAACGACTATTAAAATATTATTATAACTTATTATTATTATTTTGTTCTTATTACAGTTATAATTATGTTTGGCCATATTACTAATAAAAGTAATAATACTACATAATAAAAATAATAATAGTAATAATGATGATATATAATAAACAATAATAATGATAATAATAATAATAATAAAATAAAATAATAATAAATATAAATTAAACTAATAATAATAATAATATAATAATACTAATAATAGATAATATTTATCATATTAATAATCATCAACTCGTTATCAAAAATTCTCGTTTCTCACTTTTATCCTATATTGTCATGATTAATCGATTTTGTATATTATCATTATTACCCTAATTAATTGCCAAAAAATCATCAGAGAATCGAAAAACGTATTTTGTGAGTAGAGTCTCAAAGGCTATATTTCGCTAGATTTTTCCGCATTTTCGACTTTGGGAACATTATACAAAAAAAAATAAAAAAAAAAAAAAATATAAAATAAACAAAAAAAAAAAAAAGAAAACTATGAACAAAAAAATATTATTAATAAAAAACAACATAGACAGGAAACGTATAGTAAATAAAAAAAAAAATGAATACAAAAAAATAGTTAAATAATAAAATAAATGAAAAATTATTTCATTACCGGTTTTTATTATAAATGGAGACAATCATGTATTCATCATTATTATCATGATATCATCAAATTATAATTATCATCATCAGCTATCATCATTATCATCATTATCATCATCATTATCATCATTATTGCAATTATTACATCATATTGCAATTATTATCTTATTATTGCAATAGTGCAGTTATAATATTAAATTGGCAACTATACTAACACAAACAACAATAATAATAGAAATACAATAATAATAACAATAATAACGATATTATAAGAACTTATTTATATTCATTTATTTTGATTAATATCGTAATTACATTAATTATTATGTTATAATAAATTTTGCAATTATAATACTAGTAAAAAGGATAAAATGATAATAATACAATAATAATATTAATAAACGAATTATAACGACTATAACATTATATTATTATACTTATTAGTATTATTATATTGTTATTATTACAGTTATTAATATATTTTTTGGCAATAATACTAATAAAAAAAGTAAGTAATAATACTAATAATAATAAGATAATAAATTGATAAGAATAAATAAATAATACTAATTAATAATAATAATCAAAAATAATATAATAATAATAATACTAATAATAAAATAATATAATAATAAGAATAATAATAAAATTATTATTATTATTAATTATAATAGTAATAATAATAATAATATTAATAATAATAATAAAAGTAATAATAATAAAAAAGAAAATGATAATATTGATAATATGAATACTCATCAAATGTTATCAAAATTTCTTTATTCTCATTTTATCCTCATTATTGCATGATATACGATTTTCGTAATTATTATCAGTATTTACCTTAAAATAGCAAAATCATCAGAGAAATCGAAAAAAGTCCTTTGGAGTATATCTTTAAAAGGCTATGATTTCCTAGATTTTGCCTCCCCCCCCCCCCCCTTTTCGACTTTTGGGACTTATTTCTTTTACCTTTTTTTATTATAATTGGAGACAATTCCTGTTATTATCATCATTATGTATCATGATTATCATCACTTTAGTATCATTATATCATCATTACAAATATCACTCATCATTATCATCATTACTGCAATATTATCATAATTATTGCAATTATTATCATATTATTGGCCCATTATGCAGTTATAATATATAATTTTTCCAATAAACTATACCTAATAACAAACAAAATAATAAAGAAAATAACACACTAATAATAACAATAATAAACAATATTATAATAATTATTATGATTCATATTTATTAATATCGTATTACATTAATTATTACATTAATAACCATTAATTATTACTAATTAACATTAATTATTACTGTTATAATAATTATTTTTTGTAAATTATACACTAGTAAAAATGATAATAATGATTAATAATAACAATAATAATATTAATAAAACGATATTATAAATGACTATTAACATTATATTATACTTATTATAGTATTTATGTTATTATTACAGTTATAATATATATGTTTTGGCAATAATACTAATAAAAAAAAAGTACATAACAAATAATCATAATTATATAATAATAATAATAATCTAATAATAATAATAATAATAAATAAAATAACAATAATGATAATAATAATCATAATAATATAATAATAATAATAAAATTATAATATATAATAATAATAAAATAGTAATAATAATAAAATAATGATAATTTGATCATACTTAATAATCATTCAAATGTTATCAAAATCTTTTATCTCACTTTTTATCCTCATTATGTCTGATTAATACGACTTTTGGTAAATATATCATTATACCTAATAATGCCAAAATCATCAGAGCAAATCGAAAAAAAGGTTATTTTGAGTATACTCTCGTAAGGCATATTTCAGCGCTAGATTTTGCCGCTTTTTCGACCTTTTGGGCAAATTATTTTCTTTTACCGTTTTTTTTATATAGATGAGGGACCAATTCCTGTTATTATCTCATATTATCATTGAGTATCATCAATATTACCATTATCATCATCATTATCGTCATTATCATCATTATCACTATCATTATCATCATTATGCAATTATTCATCATCATATTGCAATTATTATTCATTCTTATTGCAATTATCAGTAGAATATTATAATGTGCAAACGAACAATAAATAGAAATAACAATAAAATAACAATAATACGATTATCATAATAATTATTTATATCAGTATTTTAATTGGATATCGAAACAGTATTAGTACTGTTATAATAATTATTTTGCAATTATACTACTAGTAAAAATGATTAATAATGATAATAATAACAAATAATAATATTTAATAAAGCTATTAAACGGACTATTACATTTTATTATAATTATTAGTATTATTATTATTGTATCAGTACAGTTAAAATATGTGTGTGTTTTGGCAATAATATAATAAAAAAAAGTAATAATAATATAATAATTAATAATCAATAATAATAATGATAATAACCAATAATAAATAATAAGAATAATAATAATAATTAATAAGAATAATACTAATAAGAATATAATAATAAAATAATAATAATAAGAATAAGAATAATATAATATAATAATGATAATATTGATACTATAATAAACATCAAATGTTATAAAAAAAAAATGCTCTGTAGTCTCACGGGTATCCTCATTATTCAGGATTAAACGATTTGGTAATTTATTATCATTATTACCTTAATAAGCCAAATCACAGAGAAATGAAAAAAAAACGTCTCTTTGGAGTATACTCTCAAACGGCTATATTTCGCCTAGATTTTGCCGCTTTTTCGACTTTAGGAATTATTTCTTTACCTTTTTTATTATAAATGGAGAGAATTCTGATTATCATCATTATTATCATGATTATCATCCAATTATCATTATCATCTCAGTATAATCATTATCACTCATTATTCATCATCATTATCATCATTATTGCAATGATTATCTCATTATTGGCAATTATTATCATTATTATTGCAATATTGCAGTTATAATGTATTATTTGGCACACCATACTAATAACAACAATAATACTAATGAAAACAATAATAATAACAATATAACAGATATTATAATAATGATTTATATCATATTTAATTAATATCGTAATTACAGTAATAATACTGTGATCATAATTATTTTGCAATTATACTACTAGTAAAAAATGATAATAATGATTAATAATAAAACAATAATAATATTAATACGATATTATAACGGACATAACATCATTAGTATACTTATTATTATTATTATTATGGTTATTATTAGTAGTTATAAGATATGTTTGCAATAATACTAATAAAAAAAGTAATAATAATAATAATTAATAATAAAATAATAATAAGAATAATAAAATATATATAATAAACAATAAAAGAATAATAATTATTTTTATTATAATAGTAATAATAATAAAATTATAATAATAATAATAATAATAATAAGTAATAAAATAAAATAATAATAATAATAATAATAATAATACATAATAATAATAATAGTAAAAGTAATTAATAATAATGATATATTGATCATATTACTATCATCACTGTTATCAAAAATCTCTTTATTCTCACTTTATCCTCATGATTTCATATATACGATTTGGAATTATTACAATATTACCTAATAATTGCAAAATAATCAGAAAATCGAGAAAACATCATTTTGGGTATACTATCAAAAGGCTATATTTCGGGAGTAGATTTTGCCGCTTTTTCGACTTTTGATAATTTAAATTTCTGTTTACATTTTTTTTGTTGTTATTATAAATGGAGGACAAATTCCTGTTATTATCATAATTATTGATCAGGATGATATCAATTTATTACCATTATCATCATCATCCTAATCAATTATCATCCAATATCATCATATTATCATCATTATTGCAATTATTAGCATATTATTGAATTATTATCATTATATTGAAATATTGCAGTTTATAATATATAATTTGCAACTATACTAATAACAACAACAATTAATATAGAAAATAACAATAATAATAAACCATAATAAGGAAAACTTACCTGATATTATAATAATTATTTACTATCATTATTTTAATTAAGATCGTAATTACAGTAATTATTTTTTTTTTTTTTTTTAAACACTGTTTATAATAATTATTTTGCAATTATACTACTAGTAAACTGATAATAATGGATAATAATGACAATAATATATATTAATAACGAATTATATAAGACTATTAACAGTATTATGTTATAACTTATTGTATTTAGTATTATACCTATTATTATTATTATATTATATGTTATATTACAGTATAAATGTTTTGCAATTTAATACTAAAAAAAAGAATAATAATAAAATAATTAATAATACTAAAAATAATGATAATCAAATAATGATTATAATAATAATAATAAAATAATAACTATAATAATAATAATAATAATAATAATAATAATAAATAATAATATAATAATAATACAATAAATAACAATAATAATATTAATATAAAATAATAATAATAATAATAATAAAAATGATAATATGATATTATTAATAATCATCAAATGTTATTTAAAATTCTGTTATCTCACTTTTATCATCATTATTGTCATGATTAATCAGATTTGGTAGTTATTATCATTATTAACCCTAATAATTGCCAAAAATCATCAGAGAACGAACAAACGTCTCTTTTGGAGCTATACTCTTAAATGCTATATTTCCCTAGATTTTGCCGCTTTTCGGAATTTGGGAATTATTTTCTTTTACCTTTTTTATTATAAATGGAGGACAATTCTGTATTATCATATTATATCAGTGATTAATCCATTCAATATTATATATCATCATCATTATCATCATTATCATCGTTATCATCATTATCATCATTCATTATCATCATTATTGCAAATTATATCATCATTATTGCAATTAGTTCATATTATTGCAATTATGCAGTTAAAATATATAATTTGCAACTATACTAATAACAACACCAATAATAATAGAATAACAATAATAATAACAATACTAAACGATATTATAATAAT
Organism: Penaeus monodon; assembly: GCF_015228065.2. NCBI lineage: Eukaryota > Metazoa > Arthropoda > Malacostraca > Decapoda > Penaeidae > Penaeus > Penaeus monodon. The sequence continues at coordinate 14,078 of NW_023645863.1, forward strand.
ATTTATCATTATTGTAATAATATCGTAATTACAGTAATTATTACGGTTATTAATAATTATTTTGCAATATATACTATAGTAAAAATGATAATAATGATAAGAATACACAAACAATAATATTAATAAACGTATTATAACGACTATTAACATTATTATGGTACTGATCATGTATTAGTATTATTGTTACATTAAAGTCTAATAGTATGTTTTGGCAATAATACTATATAAAAAGTAATAATAAATTAATAATAATAATAATAATAATAATAATAAGAAAATAAATATAATAAAAATAATAATAATAATAATAATAATAATAAGAATAATACTAATTAGATTAATAATAATAATAATAATAGTTAATAATATATAATAATGATAAAATTAAATATTAATAATCATCAAATTTTTTTTTTTCAAATTCTCTTATTCTCCTTATATCTTATTATTGTCATGATTAATACGATTTGAGGAATTATTATCATGATTACCCTAATAATTGCACAAATCATCAGAGAAAATCGAAAAAAACGTCATTTGGAGTATTCTCTCAAAAGGATAGATTTTGCTAGCATTTACCGCTTTGTCGAATTTTGGGAATTATTTTCTTTTACCTTTTATTATAAATGAGACAATTCCTGTTATTATCATCAATTATTATCATGATTAATCATCAATATTCATTATCATCATAATTATCTTCATCATATCATTATTATCATCATCATATCATCATTAATGCCCCAAAAAATTATCATCATATTGCCAATTATTATCATTATTATTGAAATTATAACAGTTATAATATATAATTTTGCAAATATAATAATAACAACAACAATAATAAATAGAAATAACAATAATTTAATAAACAATAACACATAATAACGATATTATAATAATTATTTATTCATTATTTTAATAATATCGTAATTGGAGTAATTGCCCACACCCCTATTACTGTATAATAATTATTTTGACAATTATTACTACAGTAAAAGATAATAATGATAATAGTAACAAATACTATCTATAACGATATTTAACGACTATTTAAACAATATATTATACCTATTATATTATATTATTATTGGTATTATCAGTTATAATATGATTGTTTGGGCAATAATACTAATAAAAAAGTATATAATAATAATAATATAATTAATGATTTAATAATAATAATAATAATAATAATAATAATAATACTAATAATAATAATAATAATTACAATAACAATATAATAATAATTATATTTTATAAATAGTAATAATAAGAATAATAATAATAATATAAGAATAGTAAATAATAAGAATAATAATGATAATATGATAATATTAATAATTCTCAATTGTTATCAAATCTCTTTATTCTCATTTTATCCTCATTATGTCATGATTAATACGATTTGGTAATTATTATCAATATTACCTATAATTGCCAAAATCATCATAGAAATCGAAACAAAACTCATTGGGAGTATACTCTCAAAGGTATATATCGCTAGATTATGGCGCTTTTTCAAATTTTTGGGAATTATTTCTTTTACCTTTTTTTATTATAAATGAGACAATTCCTGTTATTACCCATCATTATTTCATGTTTATCATCAATATTATATTATCATCATCATTATCATCATTATATATTATCATCATTATTGCAATTATTATCATTCATTATTGCAATTATTATTGATGAAATTTATTGCAGTTATAAATATAATTTGCAACTATACTAATAACAACAAAATAATAAAAATAACAAATAATACAATATAACGAATATAATAATTATATATCATTTTTTTAATTAATATCTTTAATTACGAAATTATTACTGTTATAAAAATTATTTTTGCAATTATACTACTAGTAAAAAAGATAATAATGATAATAATAACAATAATAATATTAATAACGATGTTTATAACGAACTTTATTGCATTATTATTATACTTATATTATTATGATTGTGTTATTATACAGTATAATATATGTTTGGGCATAATACTAATAAAAAAGTAATACTACACCCTAATAATAATAATAATAATGATTAATATAAATAATAATAAATAATAATAATAGTAATAATAATAATATATAATAAATAATAATAATAAAAATAATAATAATAATAATAATAATAACAGATAATAATAATTAATAATAAGATAATTATGATAATACTAATAATCTCTCAAATGATCAAAATTCTCTAATTCTCAACTTTTATCATCATAATGGTCTTGGGTGTTTGATGATTAATACGATTTTGGTAATTATTTATCATTATTAACCTAATAATAATTGCCCAAAATCATAAGGAGGAAACGAAAAAACGTCATTTGGAGTATATCTCAAAAGGCGATATTTCGATAGGTGCGCTTTTTCGAATTTGGGAATTATTTTTCTTTTACCTTTTTATTATAAATGGAGCAATCCTGTTATTATCATCATTATGATCATGATTATTATCAAGACTATCATTATCATCATCATTATCATCATATTATCATCCGTATCATCATCTCATTATCATCATTATTGCAATTATATCCATCCATTATTGCAATTATTATCCCATACGCTTGCAATTATTGCAGTTTACAAGTTTAGTTTAGGAGTTGTTAGTTAGTTAGTTATGTTTTTTTTTTGTTTTCTTAATATACTATTATAATTTTGGAACTTCCTCCTGTGTTTATACACTAATAACAACAACAATAATAATAGAAATAACAAAATTAAATAGTAACAATAATAACGATATATAATAAGATTATATCATTATTTTAATTAATATCGAATTAACACAAAGGACTTATTACTGTTATAATAATTATTTTTGCAATTATACTACTAGTAAAAATGTGATTAATAATGATAATAATACAATAATAATTATTTAATAACGATATTATAACGAAATTACTATTAACATTATTATTTAACTTATTATTATTATTAGATTATTGCTTTTATTACAGTTATAATATATGTTTGGCAAGCATTTATAATAAAAAAGATCATAATAATATAATAATAATAATAATAATAATATGAAATAATAATACTAATAATAAAATGATAAAACAATAAATAATAATAATAATAATAATAATAATTAATAATAATATTGGAATAATATTAACAATTCATCAAAATGTTCTCAAAATCTCTTTTTTCTTACTTTATTTCCTCATTATGTCATGATTAAACGATTTTGGTAATTATTATCATTAATTCCCCTAATAATTGCCAAAATAATCAAGAAATCGAAAAAAAAAACGTCATTTGGAGTATACTCTCAAAAGGCTATATTTCCCTAGATTTTGGGCTTTTCGACTTGTGGGAATTATTTTCCTACCTTTTTTTTTTATTATAAATGGAGACAATCCTGTTATTATCATCATTATTATCCACGATTATCATCAAATTATCATTATCATCATCATTATCACTCATATATCCTTTATCATCACCAACTTATCAGCATTATTGAATGATTATCATCATTATTGCAATGTATTATCATTATTATTGCCAATATTGCAGTTATATATATAATTTTGCAACGATAACCAATAACAAACAACAATAATAATAGAAATAACAATAATAATAACAATACTACCGATAATATTATAATAATTATTTATAACATTATTTTAATTAATATCGTAATTACAATTAAATTATTACAGTTATATATTATTTTTTGCAATATACTACTAGTAAAAATTATAATAAGGATAATAATAACAATAATGATATTAAATAACGTACTTATAACGACTATGATCATTATCCATTATACTTATTATTAATTCTTTCATTATTTTTATTATTACCCAGTAGTTACTAATATGTTTTGGGCAATAATACTAATAAAAAAAGTAGAGGTACTAAATAATAATAATAATATAATGATAATAACAATAATAATAATAATAATAATAATAATAATAATAATATAAAATAATATATATATATATTATATAAATATAGATAATAATATGATAATATATATATTAAGATTATATATGATAAAATAGGTAGAAAATTAAATAGATGATAGATAGATGGATATAGATAAGATATAGATTAAATACCCACATTAAAAATATTATTCCCTTTTCTCACCTATTTGTTTCTTTTTTTATAATAATATGTTGTTTGAAATGTGTTATATATCAACGCACCCACACACTCACAGGGCCACCACACACACACACACACACCACACAACAAACACACCACATAATATATATATATTATATATATTATATATAATATATTTTTTTATTATATTATATATATATTATATATTAAAATTATATATAAAATATTTTTTTTATTTTATATATATAAAATTTATTATAATTTTTAAAATAAAATATTTTATAAAAAAACCCCAAAAACAAAAAAAAAACACACACACACAAAAAACACAAACACACACAAAACAAACACACACCCACAAAACACAAAAAAATATAAAATTTTATATTATTAATATAATTTTTATATATTATAATATATTATGTATATATAAGATAGGTATATAAAATTATGGAATTTATGAATATATATTTATATTATGTATAAATATTATAAAATTATATTTAATATATATATATATATATAGATAGATATATATATAAATATTTTTATATGTGTGTGTTGTTTCCGGTGTGTGTGTGTGTGTGTGTGTGGGTTTATTATTATTTTTTATATATAAAAACAATATATATATATATTTTAAAATATATATATTATATATATATATATAATATAAAACAAAACAAAACCACAAAACACACAACCAACACACACACACACACAAACAAAAAAATATATATATAAAATATTATAATATAATATATTAAATATATATTTATAAATACTTTAAAAAACTACAACACACAACAACAACAACACACCAACCCCCACACACAAAAAACACAACACATACCCACGCACCACAAACACACACCCCCCAACACACCACACAAACCCCCAAAACACACACAAAAAAAAAAAAAATATATATATAAAAATATATATAAATATTTTATATATATTATTAAAAAATATATAAAATTTTATAAAATATACCATTTATAATATAATATATAAAATATAATATTTTATATTTTTATTTTTGGGGGTGTGTGTGTGTGTTTGTGTGTGTTTTGTGTGTGGTGTTGTGGTGTGTTTTTGGGATGTGTGTGTGTGTTTGTGTGTGTGTATGTGGTATCAAGTATGTCATATTAAATATATATATACATAATTGTATATATAGTATATATATACATCTTGTATACAACACACACCACAAACACAACACATATACACACACACCACGCAAAAACCACAACACCACACCACACAACACACCGAAACACACACACACACCCCCACACACACAACACACAACACACACACACCACCATATTATTATAATTTTTAATTTTATTTATGTTTTATATATATATTTGTATTATTTAAAATATTTTTCATTTTAAAAAATTATATATTAAAATTTCATTAATACATATTTTTGTTATTATGTATATAATTTCATCTTGTAAATACACACATACACAAACACCCAACAACATACACCACACCCCACAACACCCAAACCACACCCACACACAAACAAAAACCCCCACCCCCACAACAACACACAAACAACACACACACCCCAAACAACACCACAACATATATATTATAATTTATATTATATATTATAATTATAAATTATTTAAATATAAAATAAATATATATTTTATAATTTTTTAAATAAAAAATGTGTTTTTTTTTTTTTTTTTAATTTTTAAAAATAAAAAAAACATTTTAAAACCCAAAAAAAAAAAAAAAAAAAAAAAACAAACCCCCAAACCCCCAAAAAAATAAATTTTTTTTTTTTTTTTTTTAAATTTTTTAAAAATTTTTTTTATTAATAAAAATTCCTTTAAAAATATTAATCTATTTATCGTCTTCTATATATTTTATTTTTAAAATTTTTTATTTTTATTTTTTTTATTTAATATATATATATTATATTATTTATTATTTTTTTATTTATATATTTATATATATATATTTTTTTGTGTGTGTGTGTGTGTGTTGTTTTTAGTGAATAAAAAATAAAATTATCAGAAATATTTTTTATATTATATATATATATAAAATTATAAATAATTTTATTATATTATATAATTTTTTTATTTTTTTTTTGTTCTTTTTATACCCAAAAAACATAACCCCAAAACCCCCAAAACCAATAATTTTTTAAAAATTTTTTATTATTATTATATAATTTTATATATAAAATATATTTTATATATTATTTTTTTTTTATTTTATTTTTAATTTATTTTTTATTTTTATTTTTTTTTTTTCTTTATTTTTTTTTTTTTTTATTAAAATTTTTTTTTTTTATTTAAGTTTTTTTTTTTTTTTTTTTTTTTTGTTGGTGGTGTGTGTTTGTGTGTGGTTGTTTTTTGAAATTAACCCCCCCCCCCCTACCCACCCCAAACCCCAATAAAAAAAAATAAATTTAAAAAAATAAAAAAAAAATAATAAATAAAATACCCAAAAATCAAACTCCTTTAAAAAAACCCAACCCCAAAAATAACCCCAAAAAACCCAAATAAACTAAAAATAAACCAATAAAAAACTCCCCCAAAAAATTTAAAAAATAAAAATAAAAAATAAGAAAAAAAAAAAAAATAAAAAATAAAAAAAAACCCCAAATAAATAATAAAAAACTAAAAATAAAAATTAAAAAAAAAAAATTTAAAAACCCAAAATAAATAAATAAAATTTTTTTTTTTTTTTTTTAAAAAAACCTACCAAACCCAACCAAAACCTACCAAAACCCAACCCAAAAACTACCAAACCCAAAAATTTAAAAAACTACACCCCCACAAAATACCTAAAAAATAAACCTAAATATCCCCTTTTCCCCCCAAAAAACCCCCTATCCTAAATAATTAAATTACTTTGGGTTTTTAAAATTTTTTTTTTTTTGCGGTTTTCCCCAATTTTTTTTGAGTGTTTTTTTTTTTTTTTGTTTTTGGTGTTTGTGTTTTTTTTTTTTTTTTTTTTTTTTTTTTTTTTTTTTATTTTTTTTAATATATTATATATAATATTAAATGTATATATTTTTTTTTTTTAAATTAATATAAATTTAAAAATATAAATTTTTATCTTTTATAATATATATATATAAAATTTAAAATTAAAATATTATAGAAAATATATATATAAATATAATAATACATATATATATATATATATATTAAAATATATATTATATATATAAAATAAAAATTTTATATATTATATATATATTTTAAATATATAATATAAATATTAATATATATATTAATATAATATACATATAATATATAATTATAAATATAATTTATATTTATATATTATATATATTTATTAATATTATATAAAAATATATAATATAATATTTAAAAATATTATTTTTAAAACTACTACATTTAAATTAACATATATTTTTTAATTATAAAATAAAAAAAAAAAAAAAAAAAAATTTATAATTATTTTATTATATATTATTTTATTTTATTATAATATATTTTTAAAATTTTTAAAAAAAACGAAAAACCACACCACACCCAAAAAACACAAACACACACACAAAAAAAAAAAAAAAAAAAAAAAATAAAAAATTTAAAAAAAAAAATTATAAAAAAAAAAAAAAAAAAATAATAAAAAAAAAAAAAAAATTTTATATAATATATATAATATATAAAATATATATATATTTTTTTGTATAATATGTTTTTATTATAAAAATTTTAAAAATATATGTTTTGTTATTTTTTTTTTGTGTGGTTTGTTTGGTGTGTGTGTTGTGTGTGTGGTGTTTTTGTGTGTGTGGTTTGTGTGTTTTTGTGTGTGTGGATGTCTTGTTTTTGTGGTTTTTTGTGGTAGTGAGTTTATATAATATATAACATATATTTAAAAATTATATATATATTTTATATAATAATATTTTTTATATAAATTATAACTACATAAAATCACATACCACCAAACAACACACACAAAAAAAACACACACGCACCAAAACACACACACACACACCACCACAACCATACCACACACACGCCAAACAACGCCACTCACTCAGCACACCCTAAAACACACACACACAACACACACCCACACACACCCACACAACACACACCACAACCAAAACCCACACACCAAAAAAACCAACCACCCCACCCAAAAAAAAAAAAACCAAAAAAAAAATTTTTTTTATATATATATATATAAATTTTTAAAAAATAATTATAATTTAAATATATTAAATAAATAAATTAAAATACATATTTTATATATATATTATAATAATATTATATATTAATATATATATATATATATGTGTGTGTGGGGTGTGTGTGTGTGGTGTGGTGTGTGTGTGTGTGTGGGGTGGGTTATGTGTGTGTAGTGTGTGGTTTTTGGTGTATGTGTGTGTCTCTGGTCACACACACCCACCCCCACACACCCCACACACACAACACAAAAATATTATATTATATATATATATATAATATATTTTTTTTTATTTTAATAAAATTTTTTTAAAATATTTACAATACGCGTAAATTTTTATGTATATATATATATATATAATATAATTTTTATTATTATAATTTATATATTTGTGTGTGTGTGGTGTGTGTGTGTGTGTGGTGTGGTGTGTTGGGTGTTGTGGGGTGTTGGTGGGGGTTTTTGTGTGTGTGTTTTTGGTTGTGTGTGTTTTTTGTGTGTGTTTTTTGTGTTTTGTTGTGGGTGTGTGTTTTTTTTGTGTGTGTATTTTAAAAAAGTATGTAAAAAAATATACAAACATATAAATAAATAAATAAATATATAAAATTAATTATATTTAAAATATATTATAATATTTTTATAATATTTAAAAAAATACATACATATACAAAAAAATAAATATATTTACAAAAAAAAAACAATAATATATATATAATATAATATATATTATATATTATATATATATATATATATACAGTTGTATACATAAAACACACAAACAAAAAGTAAAGCATAAAAGCACACACAAAAATTATTTTATCTTTTCTTTTATCTATATATTATGTAATAGATGTATATATGATGTATGTATTTTAAAATGAATATTTTATATTAAAAATAGACAATTTTAAAAAAATTTTATAAAAATTATAAATATATATATATTAAATTATATATCATATATATATGAATACAGATGAATATTTAGATATATTATAATAAGATGAATTGTAAAAAACAATATATGTGATATTTAAAATATATTATAATATATATTTTAATTATTATTATATATATTATAATATTATATTATAATTATAATTATCTATATTAAATAATTATAAATTATTATAAATTTTATAATTTATGTATATATATATGAAGTTTTATAAATTTCTTTTAATATTTAATTCTACATATACAATATATATATATATATATAAAAAATATATAAAATATATAATATATATATTTACATATTAAGACACAAAACACCAAATACAAGCACACACACACAACACCACAAAAACACACACACACACATATATATATACATATATTAAAAATATATATATATATAAATTTTTTATAAATTAAAATAATAAATATATTAGATATAAAAATACAAATACATATAGTTCAACACACACACACACACACACACACACAAAAAAAAAAATATTATATATATATATATTATATATATAATATATAAAAATATATATTTTTATATACATATAAATTTCCCTATATATACATATATATTAATTATATATGCTATATTGTATAATGCATAATATTGATATATATGCTTATGTAATATATGATATTGAAATATGTATTATTGTATAATATATGTATATATATGTATATTGAAATATTTGTAAATATATGTAAAATGTATATATATGATATGTTAATGTATAATTATAATTTTAAAATTTTATTATATATTTAATATAAATATAATTTTGTTGTGTGTGTGTGTGTATGTGTGGTGTTGTTTTGTTGGGGTGTGTTGGGTTTTTTGGTTTTTTATTTTTAACCAAAAATATCCAAAAAAACCCAAAAATAACCTAAACCTAACGCAAACCTAAATAAAAATTAAACCCCAAATAAACCCCAAAACCCAACCAAACCTAAACCCAACCCCAAAATAACCCCCCCTAACCCAAACAACCAACTAACCCCAAAACCAAACCAAACCTAAAACCCCCAAATGCCTAACCCAAACCCAACCCCCAAACCCAACCAAAATAACCCTTAAAACCCCCCAACCCAACTAAAACCAAAAAAAAAAAACCAAAACCTTAAAACCCAAACAAACCCAAACCCAACCTAAACGGACCCAAAAACAAACCCAAAAACCAACCCAAACCACCTTTAAACCCCAAAACCAAACTAAACCAACCAAACCTAAACCAAAAACCACCCAAAATAACCAAAACCCAACCTAACAACCCAAAAACCCCAAAAATAAAAAACCCCAACCAAACCCAAAAAAATAACCCCCAAACCCCAACAAACCTAAACCCCCAAACCTAATTAAAAAAAACCCCCCCTCCCCCTCTAAAATTTCCCCTCCCCTCCCTCCCAACCCCCTCCAACTCTTTTCCCCCCCCCCCCCCCTCCCCCCCCTCCCCCTTCAAACTCCCAAAAATCTAAAACCAAACCCTTCCCCCCTTCCCCCCCCCTCCCTCTCCAACCCCTCCCTCCTAAACCCCCTCCCTTCAAAAAACCCCCAACCCAACCAAACCTAAACCCAAAATAACCAAAACCCCCCCCCCCTTCCAACCTTTCCTCCCCCCCTTTC